>NC_140179.1:96824102-96857189 GCF_963971535.1 Notolepis coatsorum
CTCCCTCACTCCCGCTAGCTCCCATCCTTCCAGGTTTTTTCTTGCCTATATTATGTGATGAAAAGACAGTCATTATCGCTCAGCTATTTATTTTGTTTTGTTTATAACTTTCTTTTAATTCTCTCTGTGACAATCATTCTAATGGGGCTCTTCTCAACACGCTGAAGGGATCTGACACTATTAAAGCGTAATAATATCATATCCAAAGCTACTTCTCTCCCCCCTCCCCCCCCCCCCCCCCCCCTCTTCCCTGTGACACGGGAGGCGAGGCGACAGGGATTTACTAATTTCAAATTTGTCAATTTCGCCGCTGATTGAGTGGAAAAAATATCCCCCTCGGACCCTGTTCTGCTTAATTACATTTTACAGTGGAGACGGTAAGTTGAAAGACAAGAGCTTGATTTGATGACCTGAACCTTTCAGCACTCTTCAGGAGAGGGGGAGGGAGGGAGGGGGGGGGGGGGGGGGGGTGTCATCAATTATCCTTCCGATTTCAAAACGGAACATTTCCCCAGATTAATACGTCTGACTGCTATCTAAATCATTAAAACGCCCAACGAGATGCCATTTTCTCTTAAATGAATCACATTTGAGGGAACTCATTCCACGACTCAAAGCGACTCCCATAACCCCCACCCCCCCCCCCCCCCCGCCCTCCATAAACCTGCCAATAGGGAGGTGTAGTCTGACGTCACTTTAGTTTCCCGCGTGGTCCACCCCTATAGGGATTTATCATTATTTATCATAATTCTGCCTCATGAACATTGGCAAGCTTTCCATTTTTGCACAAAATGAGTTCCCTTCTATCACTAACATTATTGTTTAAGCATTTGTGGTTGAAATAAAGTTAGTTATATAACGTTTTTAATTTGTCATTAAAAAACTAAAAACTACACTTACCAGTAGAACCAGTATTAGTGCTGTCGCCTAATACAGCCATGACCAGTCAGCAGCGCCAAAGTGAGTGTAGTTGAATGAATGAAAGAATGAAAACTTTATTTAACAGATTGCAGAATGGGTACAATACAGTACAGCTCAATACACACATACACTGTACATTGGAATATTGACAATACCATACATGGTAATTTACTGTACATTGGAGGGGGTTGGGTTAGGACATTTACAGGGGCCAGTTTCGAATTGCAGTCTCCCGTAGGTGTTCTTTGAGAGTGTTTTTGAAAGTGGGTAGTGATTCACATTCCTTTACAGCTTTGGGTAGGGCGTTCCACATTGATGTGGCATAATTGCGAAACGCGTTTAGTCCCTTGTTTGAGCCGAATCTGGGTTTACGAAAACGAAAACATTGTTATTTTTGCAACTTTTACGATTAATTGCAATTTCATGTTTCATGTTGAGCTATAGATTGTGGATGAATAGACACAGAAAGGTACACCGTGCCAATGTTCATGCTTTATTTGTTTTAAACGAGACGATTTAGAAATGGGTCCATTGGAAATACATGGCCATTTCAAGGAGGGTGGACCGCGCGGGAAACACCAATGATGACGTCACCACTACACCTCCCTATTCTGCTGTTGTGTGGAATGTGTCTCTGTGTTAATCTGAGCGGCACTAATGTAGCAGAACACCACAGACCAAGGGCACTGAAAGCCTCGCAACATGGCTCCCGTGTGAAAGAAGCCACTACATGTTGCCGTATTCTCGCCCTCCTCTCCTCTTTCTCGTCCGATGCATTTGCACATGTTTCTGCATTGAGCTTCGTCGAATCCCCTCTTTTCTCCCTCATCTACTTCTTTCCATCCAAGATGGAAAAAAGAAAAGTTGAAAAGCGGCGGCTGTAGCGTCTTTAAAAAAGCTGCACATCTTGCACAGATTTAGGCTTTTACACACACAGCTACCACATTTTGTAGGAAGATTAATTATAACGTGACTCAGAGAGGAGCGGGCCTGAGGGAGCCGCCCAGCTCCTTGCTCCACCCTCTCCTCTCTGACGACTCCAAACCAGAACCCAGCTACAGAGAGGGAGCGCGGGAGGGGAAGAGGAGGAGGAGAAGGGGAGGGAGGGAGGGGAGTTTCAGTTACAGCGATGACTCACAGATTCCGGCGATTTCAAAATCTCCCCGCTGAAGCACAAGTTCCACAGGAAACTCGACGGCAGGGGCACGCAGACTACTAACATACACAACAATGCAGTCTCTCTCTCTCTCTCTCTCTCTCTCTCTCTCTCTCTCTCTCTCTCTCTCTCTCTCTCTCTCTCTCTCTCTCTCTCTCTCTCTCTCTCTCTCTCTCTCTCTCTCTCTCTCTCTCTCTCTCTCTCTCTCTCTCATATATATATATATATATAAAAGGCAGAATAGAGCTCAGATCAGACCAGGTCCCCGGGTCTGAGTAAAAGGGATGGACAGTCTATCAAAATACCTCCCGACATAGTTCCTTTATTTGCTCAGTATCAATCTCAGCATTAACCCCGGGCTAATGGGACAGCTGTGGGTCAGTGCCTTGCGCCTTCGGGGTACCAATCAAGGCCTTAAGCTGGGGAGATCAGCCTAAGGGACAGGGCCGCTCGTCTTGCCTCTGAGTGGCTTTTTAAACGGGGAGACGGCCACATCGATTTTAGCTCTATAGTCTGAGAGGAGGGGTGGAGGGGGGGGGATCTAGCTAGTAGGGGCCTGTGTCTGCTGCTGTAGGGGTGTGTGTGTGTGTGTGTGTGTGTGTGTGTGTGTGTGTGTGTGTGTGTGTGTGTGTGTGTGTGTGTGTGTGTGTGTGTGTGTGTGCGTGCCGTGTGTGCGTGTGTGTGTGTGTGTGTGTGTGTGTGTGTGTGTGTGTGTGTGTGTGTGTGTGCGAGCGTGTGTGCGAGCGTGTGTGTGTGTGTGTGGACGGGAGTCAGCCCCTAGTCCCCACTCACCCTCCAGTGATCAGAGGGCCTGACAGAATGACCTCGCAGTGAAGCACTGAACCTGCAAACACGAAGGGGCAAACAGGGGGTGGTGGGTGGTGGCTCTGCGACGAGGGCAACAGCGCCAGCGATCTCAGTAATGGAAAAGGGTTTTAACCTTAATGTTGGAGCCAAACCCCTGTTAGGGGCCAAGTAATCCCCCCCTGCACTGCTCTCATTTGATGTGTGTCTCTCTCTCTCTCCCTCCATCCCTCCATCTCTCCCTCCCTCCTCCCTCCCTCCCTGCCCGCCTGCCTTGTGAGAGGCACCACTCCGGTGCTGTGAAGGGCTAGTTTGAGGAGGCAGCAGACTGGAGCCAGGGAGAGCCTGCGGAAGGGAGGGGGGAGGGGGGGTGTGTTGAGTGGTGTTTCAAGAGATGGTATACTGTTACTGCTAAAGGTGGACTGTAAACTAGCTGTCTTACCCATGATGATAAGAGGGGAAGACTTGTGCTTGTGGTTCATTGTCTGGTGTTTGCTGTGCCATCTGTCTGTCCTGTTGTCAGTTGTACCATGTGTCGTGTGTCTGTTGTACCATGTGTGTCAGTTGTACCATGTGTCGTGTGTCTGTTGTACCATGTGTGTCTGTTGTACCATGTGTGTCTGTTGTATGAATGAATGAATGAATGAATGAATGAATGAATGAATGAATGAATGAATGAATGAATGAATGAATGAATGAATGAAAACTTTATTTAACAGATTGCAGAATGGGTACAATACAGTACGGCTCAATACACACAATTGTTAAGGGGATGCAGACCAGAGAAAGACGTTTGTCTTGTTTACATCAGGGTCCCCCATTTTCAATTCATATCGACATTTATGACATACACAACATACATGACATTTATGGCATAGGGACATACAGGTATTTTGCACCATGTGTGTCTGTTGCACCATGTGTGTCTGTTGAGTATTGTCTGAGAACCAAATGTAAAGTATGAAAAACTGGTATCGGTATTGATACATTTCCAGCGATAGCCAACCTTAGCAGAGATGGAAGAAAAAAGACACAAGATTACATCATCAGGGTATTTCACCAACCTCTCTGTAAGAATACAGAAATTCTGATTCACGATTCCAAAACAATGACTAAAATGTACAAGCTGATAGTTTATAGTTTACAATAGTGTTGCTGGTAGGAGGAAAGTATTTGAGTACTGTAGATAATTTGGACTATCCAAAATGTCCCTATATTATGGAGAAAAATAAATCCCTCCACAATCAACAGCCCTATGTGCTGCTTTGTGTCCGCTTTGTGGCGACAGAAGTGACTGGAGCGGCATGGTCCATAAATGGAGGTATGCATATCTAATCATTCCGTTGAAGTATTTTGAATCTCTTTAAAAAAGGAAAATCCCAGTGAATAGGGGGCGCGCGGGCACTTCGGGTAAAAAATGCTAATTAGCGTGCTTGAAATTTCCCACATGAAATCTATCTGCACCAAGACAATGAGAAAATAATTACAACAGAGGTAGAATTACAATGGCCATTTTAATCAACCCCGGCGCTAGCATTTCACCCTATTTATGCAGAGGTTTTTTTGATTCCGTGACCCATTGGTAAGTAATCACTTGAAAATTACGACCGGGTTTATAATAAGGCTTCAGACACATTATTCCTGCAGAGACAGGGGCCTGAGGATTACTATAAAAGATTGGAATCTCGCATTAAAAACAATCATGCCGTTCTTTTCACTGACAAAATTTGGAAAAAACCTCATGTGGGGTTGAATTTCTTTTATTTTAATGAATCACTATGTAGGAGTGCTCGGTGATGAAAAAAAAATCATAATCACGGTTATTTCGATTGATAGTGATTATTATATATACGATTATTAAACATGATTACTCATTGATTTGAGAACGTCGTATGACGACGACCAAATTAGTTTTACCTTTTCTTCTCCAAGTTACCAAAGACGTTTTTCAAAATAACTGGAGAAATGCGCTGTGGCTCCCCCCTCCCTCTCAACACGATGCTGAAACTACTGTTTGGGATTGAGCGGGGGGGGGGGGTTGGGGGGGGGGGAGTGCACCTCCGTGAAGGAAGGGTGCGCTGCATTTACAACACATGACAAAATGAGAGCGATGCGGCCCAATAATTGTTTTATCTCGATAATCTTGTTTTCTTTTTTTGATCCACTTTTTCTCCTTTTTTCCCATCCCAATTCCATTGTGCCAATTCTTCCCTCCCCCTGTCTTGAACGTTGCTCGCATATGCCCCCCACTGGCCGGTTGTAGGGAGGATAGAAGCCTTGCATCACGTGTCCCCTCCGGTACACGAGGAGGCAGCCTGTCACATCTTTGTCACACCAGACAGCGCGGACTCTCAGTGAGGAGGTGTAACGTGTGGGAGGCTCACACTACCCCCCCGCCACTTACTGTCTCTGCTGTGCAGGCGTCCCCCAACCGACCTGTAGGAGTCGCTGTCCACAACGTCCAGATTACCACCCATCGACTTCCACCCGCTGACTCTGCCAATTGAATTAGTATGACGGCCGGCCCAAGCCGGAGGCAACGCCGACAGCGGGAGTCGAACCCGGTGTCTCTTGCGTTGGTGACGAGCGCAATGGCCTCTGCGCCACCCAGCCGCCTCGATAATCTTGTTTTCATGATCGTGGGAAGCCAAAATCCGAATTGAAATTGAAACTGAAACTCCCTTAATCACCCTCACCCAAGAAAGAGATACACTTTTGTTTGTATTGTTGGACAACTTCCTTTTGCAGGAAAGTATCGCAGAGGGATGATAATGATAATAAAGACTGTAGCCTAATTGTCCTTTCTTTTATGTTAGTCTAATTCATAGCCACTTCGCCATTCAAACCATAATCTGCTCCCGATATCATAACACTATATGGGTTCCACATTTCATTTTTAATTGTTGCAATATCGAGGCATCCGTTCGCAAGGTGAAAGCATTTATGTGGTGCTCATCCGTTAAACAATCCCCACCTTCAGTACAATTCTGAAGTGTCACACATTTACTTCTAAAAGGTCATTTCTGCACCCAGGTACTAACCTTGAAGGTTTTCTCTACTAAAAAAGCCCAATCAGGGATTCACACAAAGGCAAGGCTAATGTCTTTCTTTTCAAACTGAGAGCCATGTTATTTGACCTTCCTTCCTCACCGGCGCTGAGATAAAAAAAAAAAAAAAAAGAGATGTGCTCTTCATCTGCCAGTAAGGTCATCTTTATCCACAATGCAAGTGCTTAAAAAAAAAAGTATAAAGTATTTGACAATCTGGTGAATAATGTGACGATTAAATAGCCTAAAACTGCCATTGGGTCGTGGCAATTTATTCCCAGGCAGAGCCTGGAGAGTCCAAGCCCTGTTTGCTAGAGATATCAGCTGCTTGGGAACCCAGAGAGGTCTTAACAGAGGAATGTCTGCCTCCCCCACGAGAATACCCCTCCTCCTCCTCCCTCCCTCCCCCAGGATAGTGGAGCCACACTGGGCACTGCCTGCCTGCCGAGGAGGGCCGTGCGGAGCCTGGTTCCTCAGAGTCTGAGAGTGCTGAAGGGCTCAGACAGGAGACAAGAGGGGCTGGCATCCCTCTGCATACTGGTGCTAAAGGCCACAGTGGAACCACCAGATAACACGCTGCTTCTGTGAAGAAGTACAATCCACAGCAGCTTTTTTTACACTTTTCTTTCTTACAGTTGTTCAACTTGGTTTGTACAGAACTTTGGCAACAATGTGTTTTTGCATTGCGCCCTCAATGTAAAAACATGACTTCCGTGCAAAGTGGGAAATAGTTTTTTTTGGCAATGTTGTTACTGCTGTAACAAAAACAAAACTAAAAACTAAAATGGCTACATAACAAGTTATTACCACAAGATGATGGAGAGAGACAGTGAGAGCAGCGGTGGAGGGAGGGTTAATGAGCACAGGTGCAGCCAGTATTGTGTGTGTGTTTTTGGCTGACGAGAGCTATCGGATACCTGAATTTCCCCCAAGGGGATCAATACAGTATCTATCCATCCATCTATCTATCTATCTGTGGTTGAGCTCTCTCCTGTATTTCACAGTGAGATGGGGGACCGCAGCATTTCAAACACACACACACACACACACACACACACACACACACACACACACACACACACACACACACACACACACACACACACACACACACACACACACACACACACACACACACACACACACACACACACACACACACTATGGAAGAGCTCACGCCTGTTGTTTGAGTTATTCTGTTTATATTGTGGTTCTAGGAGAGTTATGTAACAATGTCTGTGTGTAACAAATAAAAGCCAGTCTCCTGGCATTCGGCGTCCTGAGGGGGGGGGGGGGGGGGGGGGACTTCCACTGGCTATTGGCTACAATGATGGCACTGTATCGCTTCCTCTTCTCATCCACCACCACACATCAGCAGATCAGTCACGAGGGCACACAGGCTGTAAATCAGATGGTGTGGGATGAAGAAAAACAGATAGACTGGCAGCATGCGGCGAGGCGGATGATTTCTTATTGATTTCCTGTTTCTGCAGCACAGGAGCCTCTCAATTATACCCAGCCGGCAAGCGATGCTATTGGTCAGCTCAAGCGACTAATCCACACAGCGGTTCTCTGCCTGGTCTATGACACAAATAAGGCTAAATAGCATCTTCTTCTCCTCAGCCGAGGATTTCCAACTAACTTTCATTTAACCTCAAAACAACCACTTATACCTGACGTAAAAAAAAACGTATCATTATTTGAAGAGACTCTACGGAACGCTCTTGTAACTTTCTCAACGGAGGAGAGAGAGGCGGCATGTCCCTTTCAAATGTGCCTATCTCAAGCAACAACAACAACAAGCGACCCCCCCCCCCCCCTCACAGACTGAGTGGGCAGGGAATTGACCTATCTCAAGCCCCACACTCTTTTCTTTAGAGCGCGCCGGGGCAGTTGTGATGGGAGGACGAGGGAAGCAACAGTTGTGATTGGAGGATTGAGAGAAAAGAGGACGGGGCTTGAGATAGGTCAATTGTCTCACTGCTCAGTCTCTGTGTGCGTGTGCATGTGCGTGCGTGCGTGCGCGTGTGCGTGCGTGTGTGTGTGTGTGTGTGTGTGCGTGTGTGAGTGTGTGTGTGTGTGTGTGTGTATGTGTGTGTGTGTGTGTGTGTGTGTGCGTGCGTGCGTGCGTGTGTGCGTGTGTGTGTGTGACTGTGTGTGTGTGTGTGGGGCGGTGGGTGGGGAGGGGGAGGGGGAGGGTGACATCAATTACAACTGCAAAACTGTTGTCACAGAGGCTGATCCTCCGAGATGAAAGCAGAGCGTGCCTCGCGCCAGAAGTGATACACTCCACACAACACCTGCCAGACTAGAGGAGAAAACCTCTCGACGGAGGGAAAAGAAAAATCTTTTTGCAACCGGCTCTCTTTTCCCCACTGCTTCGGTAAACAAGCCGGTGGCAAGTCATTAAGTCAAAGACACACAAAAAAAATAAAGAAGGAATAATTAAGGCAGGAAAAGACGCCCTGGAAAAGTTAACAACCTGGAAACAAAAGAGCTGTTGTGTCCAATAACAAAACTAAAAAAACACAATCCTTATTATTATAGCTGCACACTTAACACGGATGGAGGCAGCCGCCGTTAGCTTTGCTCGACACCTCTCTCCTCTTAGGTACGATGAAACACGAGAGGCTCTCTGCTGTCTGCCTGCTCCGACCTATAATCTACAGTACAATATCGAATGATTTAGTAAGTGTAGACGTCACAAGCTTTGAGACCTGCTCTTAAAGGAACACGCCAACTTTTTGGGGAAATTCGCTTTATTTGCCATCTACCCTGGAGTTAGACAAGAAGATACATACCCTTTTCTTAGGGCTTAGGGAACAGCTGCACCGTTAGCCTAGCTTAGCGCCATTCACTGGAAGTAGGTGTGCCAGTGTGTAGCCTAGTTCCCAACGGTCACGTAATACACTCCAAATACAACTCCAAAACGTTCCTGTAAACATGTTGTGACCTGTGTATTTACCACGAAATTAAGAAAAAGTGTTTAAATTTTTGTTTTCTAAGCAGATATATACTCAGAACTATTTTTTGACGAACCACTGCTGCCTGGGCGCAGTGATTTCATCACCTCAAAAGCCCTGTTGCTTTTTGAAAAACTGGGCTTTTGAGGTGATGAAATCACTGCGCTCATGCAGAAGTGGTTCGGCATCAAATAGCTCATATCTGCTTAGAAAACAAAAATGTCATTTTTATTCTTTCACGTGGTAAATACACAGGTCACAACATGTTTACAGGAACGTTTTGGAATTGTATTTGAGTGTATTTCGTGACTGTGTTGGGAACTAGGCTACACTGGCACACCTACTCCCAGTGAATGGCGCTAAGCTAGGCTAACGGTGTGGCTGTTCCCTAAGCCTAATGCATGCACAGAGAAGAAAAGGGTATGTATCTTCTTGTCTAACTCCAGGGTACTGTAGATGGCAAATAAGCTAATTTCCCAAAAAGTTGGCGTGTTGCTTTAACATTTACAAATTAATCAGGATCCGATGTAGCTGTCCCGTTGTGCTGTTAGACCTGGGTGATTGCCCACGTATAGGAACCTGGGAGGGTATTTATCGAGCATCTGAAAGTGCTGATCTGAGACCAGATTGGCTTATAAATCATAGTGAGGTGTATGTGGACATGTGACCTGACCACTGATCCTAGATCAGTACTCCTACTCTTGGATGTGTGATACACTTATGTTAGAGGTGTGGATGTTAAAAGAGAGGAGAAGGACTGGACGGTACGAGCGTTTTTCACTCACATGTTGCAACTAAATATAGATGTGTGTGAAGAACTGTCAAATGTATTTAGTAGTACGTCGTGTGCGAGTAACAAAAATTACAGTTATGGGCAGTGATTGTGAACATTGTGTAGAACTCAAGTCAGTACAGTGAGAGGCAGCGATGCCCCAACAGGTGTCTGTCTAGCTGCCAAAAACAAACATGTTCTCTGGGTTTTGGGTGCGAGACAGAAAGGGTTATTCATCTCTAGGCCATCTGGCTGGATTTTGACAGCTGCTCACATGAAGACAAGCTACTAGGGCTGTCCCCGACTAAGGATTTGGATGGTCGACTATGATTGGCCAAAATGTGCCGTTAGTCGACTATTGGTCGACTAAAAAAAAAAATATATATATATAATAATAAAAAACAAAAAAAATTATCATTCCATTTGGGCTGTGGGGGGTGCTTAATGTCTGAAGGAGTCGACTGAAGGCTTCTTGTCCTCTGCAAAAGCATGCAATTGGTCCACTGATGGATACATCTTGATATTTGTCTAGTCTGTGTGTTCATTAGATGGGTGAAATCCTCTTTCAGTGCCTCTGTGCCTGTTTTCGTAGGCAGTTAGCCTCTGGTATGCGTGCCATTAGCGTTAGCCACGCTTCTAGGCCTCTTTTCTTTTGGAAATAATGAAAAAATAAAAGAATATAAAAATATATTATTTTTTTTTATTTATTTTTTTATTCGACTAAGAGGTTGGCTAGTCTACTACGGCTCCTTTCGACCGATTAGTCGACTAATCGACTAATAGGGGTCAGCCCTACAAGCTACACCAAGTTCCTGTGTAGGAAACGTACGATAATTATTCAGAAAATGCTACACTAGCCTAGCTACTCACATGCAAAGAGATAATGTGAAATAGTGTTCTTTATGACAATGATTTGATTACGCTGCTACTAGGCTATACATAGAAAGGAGTTACTCCTCCACGCGAGTAGCCTATTTCCCTCCTGTCATTCAAACTCTGTTTCCTCTGTGTACTGCACTGGTTTAACGCTCCTGAAGGTTGTCCAATATCCTATATCCATATTGAACAAGCAGTTCTCTAGAAGTGACATTCTGGTGTCCCCTCGTCGATCCTTTCCCAAGCTCTGTAGGCTACGGGTCGTTAGGGATGTGGTACCGAATCCGGTACTTTTAAGGGTATCGACTGAATCACGTCGGTACTACTGAGTACCGATTCACGTGAGATCCACCGGTGCCACATTGCGGTAATACAAAAAAAGTCAGATGACGTCAGCGTTTTGTTTACCGCAAATAACAAAGCATATGAAGTGTCAGCCGCACGTTCACGTCAACGTTCACGGACACAATACTTAAGATTTGACTTGATTCAACAACAACAAAGAAGTCGGGGCGATGGCATGCTGAAATCGGTCGCAAGTGTGGTAACACTTTACAAAGCTAGATGCAGACGACGCTCGCTGCAATATTATATATTATTAGGGATGTCCGATATTATCGGCCGATATCGGCATTAAAATGTGATATCGGAAAATATCGGTATCGTTTTGTTTTTTTTACATTTCTATAACCTTTATTTACCCAGGCAAGCAAGTAAGAACAAATTCAGATTTTATTTATTTATTGTCAAAGGTATGTGTTGTGAAGGGCCAGATTAAACTGAATAGATATATGTATCGTTTGATATACTTTGTATATTATTTATATATATACACGGAATATCCCTTTACCTGCGTACAGACCAGAGTAATATTCGCTCTCCTATTGGACAGCGCCCCCAGGCGCCAACGCGCAAGCCCCCAACGGCAAGTTCAAAGACAACTGCAGGCATGTCAGAACATGCCCAGAGTCAGCGTAGTAATACGAGACAAGGACTGAGGTTGGGACTAGATATTCACTTAAGGGGGAACTCCAACATTTTGGGAAATTAGCTTATTTAACATCTTCCCTGGAGTTAGACAAGAAGATACATACCTTTTTTGTCTCTGTGCGTGCATTTTAGCTTTGGGAATAGACGCTCCGTTAGCATAGCTTAGCTTCATCACTGGAAGTGAGGCAGGACAGTAGCCTTACAGTGCCTTACAGTGTATTGCAAGGTCTGACATTGACCAAATTTGATATGCATGACCTTGGTGGGCTCTAGGTCAACTCCTGAAAAGGGGGTCAATGTCAGACCTTGCAATACACTGTAAGGCACTGTAAGGCTACTGTCCTGCCTCACTTCCAGTGATGAAGCTAAGCTATGCTAACGGAGAGTCTATTCCCAAAGCTAAAATGCACGCACAGAGACAAAAAAGGTATGTATCTTATTGTCTAACTCCAGGGAAGATGTTAAATAAGCTAATTTCCCAAAATGTTGGAGTTCCCCTTTAAGTATAAATACGGCGCAGGTGTAAACAGCAGTACCTTACCTAAACTTTACCCACCTTCACCACGAATCAACGTGCAGTGAAGTGAGCAACCTTGCGTCTAAATAGAGCATTGAGAACCGCGTGCAAATAGAATGTTAAAGTGTCAGAGTTTAATGAAGTAACGTTGAGTTCGACTTAATCTAATGTGAAGTCAATAGTCGATCATTTATTGTATATCGTGCGGCCACAGTTCTTCCGTGTGTAGCATTACCTATCGGTTCGTCGTAGGGCTGGGCGATATGACCAAAAACGTTATCGCGATAAAATTATAAAATTATTTTCATATAACTCGATATCGATAATTATCATCGATATAATGTCTGTCAAGTTTAATTAACTTATTATGCCCGGCGCCGATACGCGGGCTGACTTGTTTTGCTGCTGTGAATGTCTCGAGAGTCGAATTGATGTCGTCATCAGTCCGCGCACGTTAGCAGAGCGGAGTATCTCAAGCGGAGTATCTCATGACTCAAAAATGACCCTAAAATACTCTGTTCCGCCCAATTCATTGCAACGACGTCCACCGTATACCCCACACTACTATAACAGTTACCCTCAGAATTCAAAACACACACCAACTCGGCAGGTAACCTGTGAAATAGCGGCGTGCAAGCTAATTAGCCATAGCCAGCCTCGTTTCCAAGCGGAGTATTTCATGACAATGTACTAAAAAATGACCCTAAAATACTCTGTTCCCCCAATTCATTGCAACGACGTCCACCGTATACCCCACACTACTATAACAGTTACCCTCAGAATTCAAAACACACACCAACTCGGCAGGTAACCTGTGAAATAGCGGCGTGCAAGCTAATTAGCCATAGCCAGCCTTGTTTACCGAGTCCTACCTCCTTCCGGGTCTCCTTCCTCTATCGGCCATCTCCTTCACCGATTGGTTGTTAGTGCGTGTGCTCATATCCAAGCTTGGAAAATCGATATATCGAAACTTTGCGACCACGTTTCATGTTTATTTCGAGGAAATAATTTATCGCGATAGTTATCGTTATCGTTTTATCGCCCAGCCCTAGTTCGTCGTGTCTTTAGCTAGTGCACTTATCCAGGCTGTGTGGCCTAAATACGTTGCCCACACCCGAGGAGTCCTAGGCGAGAACCGTTGGACATGTACACAGGAGAATCGGCGCCGGCGATTGCAGAACCATTCCTGGTTGGATTATATTGATTTGGGATGTGACTACCGGAGAAGAGCACCGTTGATTTCCACTATCGTTTGGGATTTAACCTCGTGAGGATTACCACTCGGGCCTGCCTCGTGGACGGGGCTGGCTAGCTGTCGTCAATGCTGTCGAGCATCTTGGATTACAACTATTGCTTTGCTGCTGATCAAGGGAGTACAAGCACCGACTCCTGTACCTGGAGTCTCTTTATTCCCCATTGAATCAGACGGAGTACCCGAACATTCCTCTACCCTCCAGGCCTTACACCCCGGAGGGAACCCATTGTCTCCAGTTGGTACCGGTGTTGCCCTATATCATTGCTACTATACAACAGGTGGCGTCAGCTTAGACCCATCATAGGATTCCTGCTATTCTTAGTGACTTATGCTCTTGACTGACTTTACGTATATTCTTCGCCATACAAGCGCGACCCTAATTCTCATTCTGTAACCTAACGTTGCCTAATAATAATAAATTACCCTCCAATAGTATTTCTGTGTCAATGCCGTGTTCTTGTGGGTGTTCACCATCTATATTTGATGTACTGTCTGGCCAGTAATTAAAGTACATAACTAGCAGTGGTTTAATCTATCACAATCTTTAATACAGTCAGGGTTTTGTAACCCCTCAGTTACAGTATGCATAATGTTGTGTTAATTAAACAACAAGAGATATGTAATGTTAATTACCTGAAATTATTAAATTTTTTGGGGGTGGAAACCCTGCATATATCGGTATCGGTTGATATCGGTTGATATCGGTTGATATCGGTATCGGAAATTAAGAGTTGGACAATATCGGTATAGGTAAAAAAGCCAATATCGAGCATCCCTATATATTATATATATATTAACAAATGGTTCTAAATAAATAATAATGATAATAAAAAATTTGAAGTTTGGACATATTTTTTACAACTGAGGTAGGTAGATAAAAAAAAATTGAGACTAAAGTACCGGAAAAAGGTACAGTTGGGTACCGGTATCAGGTCAAATGTGAACGGTACCCAACCCTACGGGTCGTGCTTCTGAACATGCACTTGTTTTTGGATGCTGGTGCCATTCCGAAGACCGGGTAGCTGGGGAACACCATGCCATGAAAATATTTTTGTTTTATATCAATAGGCTACAATCCTTTTTGTTTTTTTCACCCCTGATTTCTGGTACCGGCACATAGTATTCTCCATGATGATGAGGATGGCTGTGTGTTGCCATACAATTATGGCTCAACAATGTCACACATTATATTTTCACAATGAATAAGTATTATGGTTATTAGGTATATACAACAGGCCTACATATTTTTTGACTAAACAAAGTTATTTATTTATTGTGCCAAGCATTCCGATTAAGACCGGTGATGAAATGACTATAGGAATTCAAACCAGCTGTGATTATGAAATCGCAACTTCCATTGGCAAACGTTAAGATTTGTGTTGATCTGTCGGTGTACTTTCCCAGTAAGAACTACTTTATTATAGACGTGTGTTCAGTCACACGCCGCTCATACATATCACAGATACGGAGACGTGATAAGGAGAACACACAACTAGTAAAAACACACGTGCTAAACAGGAGCTTCAGACTGAGCTTGTAGCCCACTTCTTCCTGAACCTCTGCCGTTCACACAGTTTAAATTCAAATTCAAATTCAAATAAAAAAAAAAACAGAAAACAGCTGCACTTATACACATCCAAGACAAAACAGGGGACAAGAGACATACATGATGACACTATTAAAGCACAAGAGACGTGACACTGTTAGAACAGGATCCTTATTATATTGTTGATCTGTCAAGTCTAATAAATTAATTCTGTCAGTACAAAAAAAAGTGCACTTTCGTAAAACAAATATTTAAATCAAGGGGTCAAAAGGTGCATATTGGTGAACTGACCATTCCTTGTACTGTGGCCAGTACAAGGATCACCAGTCGAATGGCCTCTGGAACAAAACCAAACTTCCTTCTGTTTGTTTTACAGGCAGGCTGTCTAAAGCGCTTTCCTGATGGCAGCAAGTCAATGACAAGTCAAGCTTTAAAACCAGTTTAAAGGAGCACGTCACCAACATTATGTGAAATGCGCTCACCAAGTATATTGCTGTACATTGTTATTGTTGCTGCCATGTTCTTTTAAGATGCATTCTAAAAAAGTTTCCTAAACAGGTACTCAAGTACTACTCAGTAATTCATTCATTCAAGTACTCGTTGTGGTAAAACATTACTTGTGCTCCTCCCTAGTTGCATCAGGTCACTAACATCTCTAGGAGGCTAGACTTAAGTCTTATCCTAGTGGCCCCAGCACCCCCTGCCTCTATACTCTATACCTGATCATATCTACATTCACCTACCCTGCACCTAAACCTAGGGCTAAACCCAGCTACAACTTAAAACTAGCAACCCTGCTAATGTTGGCATATTTACACTTTTTAATTTGTATTCATTTATAAATGTATAACTGTGTTGATTGATATGCACTGTCCCTGATCAAATAAACTGAGTTAAACTAAACTTAAACTATTCCAGCTCAGCATGTTATTGTTTTGCATACTGTCATGGTATAATGGTGACACACGGAGAGAGCAATGTGACCTGGTTACCGTAGCTGTGTAGCCTGTTGCCAGCATAACATTGTGGACGGAGCAGGTTGCTTCTGTTATTTCAGTGCTACAATGTGGCTCGTAGAAATACTGTAGAGGGAGTGACGACTTGTTTCCGTCCACTCGGAAAAGGACTGGTGAGAACTTTCCCATCAATAAACCTCCACCCACCCCCAATTATTTGCACCGGGGAAAGATTAAGACAAGATGTCGATGCGAGAACATGCAAAAGGATTCCCGTTATTTGGCCTGGTTTTTACAGCCTATGCCGGTAGAATGTTGATGTGATATTGGTATGTGACAGTAAACTATTAGTCAATATCATAAGCATAGATAAATATCCAAAGACTTGTAAAACATAGCATGACCGCAATACTCTCTCTCTCTCTTTCTCTCTCCCTCTCCCTCCCTCTCTCTCTCCATCTATCCCTCTCTCCCTCCCTCCTGTGGGACGAGCATGTGTCTTCTCCAATATAAGGTAGGGGCTAAATGTTTGGTACGGGACACAAACATTGTGGCTGAACTGCAATCAGCGAAGTTGAGAGCGCCGGGGGCCAAAACCACGACAGGATTTCCTCACTCCCCCACTACAGAGGGCCGCGGGCTGGAAGGGGAAGCCAAAGAGGGGAGAGAGACGAGCCAAGTGTCGGTCACTATGTCAGGATGCGAGAGTACGCATGTTACCGCGCGCTCGGCTCGCCAAGAACGTGCCACGGGACCTTCGGTTGCTATCTATGATGTTATTTCATTTGGAAACGCCATATTTTACTTGGCCCACGGGTGCTGTCTTAGTGCATTATACATAATGCACCACTGTCATAACTCAACCAAATAAAAACACAAGAAGCGGACATCTTAATCCGGGTCGTAACCGAACGACCTCTTGAAACGTTGCTTGAAGTGTTACTCGTAAAGGCATTATAAGGCGTCAGAAGCCATTGGTCGCGATGGGAAAATCACAAGCACATTGTGATCATTATAATCGGAACATGAAATAATGTTTAATTAAACATGCTATGTGCAAAAGCTCTGTGGGTTGAGAGTTTTCTGGGGGCAACTGTACACATACTATTAATAACTTCATAACAACACAAAAGCAGAATATTTGTAATGTGGCCTAATTATACTAACACATAATTATAAGTATGCATTATAATGCATGCAATTTTCTGATCAGAATAGTATACTCCTAACAATGTACTTATAACGCTTTTACGATGCCTGCGCAAGGCGGCAACCTCAGGCTAAAAGCCTTGTTCCGCTAAACCGTTTCGACGGCACGGTCTGCTCCAAAACGCCCCGCTTGATGTGGTCCATGTTGTTTACTGTACCGTCATAAATAACACGAGGACATCCTGCTGTCCACCCAGTACAGGCTTCCGTGTCGTTACAACTCACTTCGTACGGGCTGCTCACAGCGACTGGCCCGCCCCCCGGCGGTCACCTGACCCCGTCCTCCGGTGGAGGGCTCCCTGGGATATGGTGTTCTAGGTGCTGTTGGAGTTCCCAACGACGACACATGGTCACGAGCATCTAGGATCAAAGCGTCAAATCAATCAATCAATCAAATCCTTTATTTAACCAGATGAGCATCGTTGAGATTCAAATCTCTTTTTCAAGAGCGATCTGGCCAAGCAAGGCAGCGGAAAGTTTCAACATAAAAAAGAACATCACAATAAAATACAGATAAAACATTCTCAGCAAGATCCAATTTCAGGCAAGTTATCAAACAGGCAAGTTATCAAACACAGTTGCACTGTCCGAGGGAACTGAATTCATAGGTTTTTAAGATGGTTTTAAATTCTCCGAGGGTGACCAGTCCTGGTAATGTTAGGTCCTCCTGTATCTTGTTCCAGGATGAAGGAGCAGCATATTTAAAAGCCCTTTTCCCCATTCAGTTCTCATATAGGGAACATAGTTTTAGAGCATCTTGGGAACGAAGGGCATACTTGTTTTGCTTAGTGCACAGAAACACGCTTAGGTACGAGGGAACCAGCCTAAGCAGAGCTTTGTGCACAGTCTCTCTCTCTCTCTCTCTCTAAAGACGTGAGTGAATGAGGAGGCAGATTAACGGAAATATGAATTGAGTGAGTGAGTGAGTGAGTGAGTGAGTGAGTGAGTGAGTGAGTGAGTGAGTGAGTGAGTGAGTGAGTGAGTGAGTGAGTGAGTGAGTGAGTGAGTGAGTGAGTGAGTGAGTGAGTGTGTGTGTGTGTGTGTGAGAGAAAGAGAGAGAGAGAGAGAGAGAGAGAGAGAGAGAGAGAGAGAGAGAGAGAGAGACAGAAATGGAGAGAAACGGAAAGAAGGTTTTTGTTGTTTGTTTAAATGTCCTCCTGTGAAAGAGCTAAAGTGTTCCAAATGAAGGTGCATTACGGCCCTTCTTCCCAAAACAGATGTGGGCGGTGAGCGCAGGGTCAGCCTGAGTGGGCGTACAGGGTTCCCACAGACATTGCAAAATTAAATGCAAGGACTTGTACCGGTAAGTACTTTTCCAAGCACTATTTAAAATGTTCAAGGATGTCACTCGAAGGATACAATTCACTTTTAAATGTTGTTTTTTTTAAGCATCTTCTTGGCCTGCTTGCCAGTTAGTGAGTTAAAGCATCACACAGAAATGAGGAAAAGCAGTTGGAGCGTGCGAGACAGCGACTCGTCAGATTTTATTAAAACGGAACAAAAAAAACGATTTCTTGATTCAGAACAATTTGATCACGGATGAACAAAACATTCAATGCGAATGGTTGATTTGAATTTCAAGGACTTTCTAAGCACCTTGTTTTAAAATGGGCTGTTTTCAAGGAATTCCATGCCTCGACTTTTAAAAAAAAAAAATTATCAAGCACTGAACTTCAAGGACCTTGTGTGAACCCTGGATGTAGTAACACCAGGGACACAGAGCTGGATGAGCCTAGTATTTTTGCCAGATAAAACACAGGTCTTTGGCGGACAGATGCACAACACGGCCGGGGCGGTTCAGGTGGGGGCCTTGCCAGATTTCTGGATCTCATTTTCTCTCCTGCGGCTCCCCGCCCACGTTATATATACCTGCCAAACATCTTTTACAGCCATAAAGGCAGCATTCATCTAAATTGGAAAAAGTATGTAGGCGGGGGAAAAAAATCCTAGGCCTGATAGTTGGGCAAAAAACACGAGAAGGTGTTCTCAGACGTCCGTCTTCATAAACGTCCTCGGCTGCCGTGTCGGTCCGTCTTGACAGGAGCTCAAGTCTCACACACGGCACACAATGGTGCTTTGTTCGGTAAATAAAACATCCACGTCGATGACTTTATCCATTGGTTCGGCGCCAGCCACATGCCTTGGGGTTTCAATATACTGAGCAGCATGGCAAGTTACGCTCCGCCCGCATGGATGTCCCCCTGGTGTGGCTCAGCCGCTCAGGCAAAAAGAAAACGACAAGAATGATTCAGCAAAACATAACAATCCACCTGGCTGGACCCCAGCCGGGCGTGTTGATGTGGTTGATGTGGTCGTTGTGGTGGCGTCGCAACGCTCTCTTGTTTTCCCAAACAATGACGGATGGAAGAGTGGAAAGGATAGTCCCTTGCGTAGCTGCTGGAGATAGGGTTTGGCACAATCTCAGTTTATAGGCCTGACGTGTCGGTGAATCTTTAGCCCCCGTGGTGTGACTGCTGACTGAGACGGATGCCCCCGTGATGCCTACAGCGGCAGCAGCGAGAGTGTGTGAGTGTGTGTGTGATGCATCGCAGTATTTAGTGATCACAGTTAGAAATAAATGGGTCTATTCTCAGAACATTCACAGTCCCCTGAGAGAGGAGGGGAAATCCAGTCTTAACTGAGAGAGCGCCTTTGAAGGTCCAGTGAAAATCCATTCGCAATCCACCAGTCGCCAGTGATTGCTTACTTTGTCCTACTTTGCTATTTTTTGACAGAGCCGTAATGATGCTTGGTATAAATAGGGCTGGTTAACGGTCCATTGCTTGTTTGAATAAAAATGGGGGAAAAAAAGAGAAATCAAACAGAAAGGGGGGGGGGGGGGGGCAAGCTTATTTTACATGTGATAATCTTACGGGGCAACTAGAAAGTTAATTAAAAACTATAATTGGCTGTGGTTGCTGTTAATAGTCACAGGGGTGTTCCTTCAATCCTTATTGGGGATTTTCTTTTTCAACATAATCATGTCTCTAATGCGGATGCGTCGTATACACCAACGTCTGGTTTGGCCATGTGAATATAATTTGAGTGGGCCGCGTTTCAGGTTGTTGTTATCATTCAGAGTGGACGAATGAATGTTGACAAAGCGTGACTACCTAGTTTATTTCATTGATTCGTTTCACTATAGTGACCACGCGTTTTCCCATCGCTTGGGCCAAATAAGCCACAACAACATGTAAAGAGTCCTTGAAAGAATACGATGCCCACTGTCAGTGACGATGAACTGGCAGTATGGGGGTGACACATGAATAAGTCATTAGAACACAGAGGGTACACTCAAGAGAGAAGGCTGCACAGAAAATCACAACACAACATACATGCATCATAGTAGCATTAGTAGGACTATTCCACATGTTACAGGCTTTTACTATGAGCCAAATCCAAACCCCCCACCCCCTCCTAATAGACAGTCTCCTCCCCACCGCATGTATTCTCTCCCCACCGTATGTATATTTCTCTCCCTCCCACCCACCCCCTCCAAATGTACAGTCTCCTCCCCACCGTATGTATATTTCTCTCCCACCCACCCACCCCCTCCACATGTACAGTCTCCTCCCCACCGTATGTATATTTCTCTCCCACCCACCCACCCCCTCCACATGTACAGTCTCCTCCCCACCGTATGTATATTTCTCTCCCACCCACCCACCCCCTCCACATGTACAGTCTCCTCCCCACCGTATGTATATATTCTCTCCCCACCGTATGTATATTTCTCTCCCACCCACCCACCCCCTCCACATGTACAGTCTCCTCCCCACCGTATGTATATACTCTGTCAGGATCTAGGGGTAACAGTACTGTATATTTGAATACTGTTTATGTCACAAATGTATCAGTACTAAATACCTATATGTCCCTATGCCATAAATGTCATGTATGTTGTGTGTGTCATAAATGTCAATATGAATTGAAAATGGGGGACCCTGATGTAAACAAGACAAAAGTCTTTCTCTGGTCTGCATCCCCTTAACAATTGTATGTATTGAGCCGTACTGTATTGTACCCATTCTGCAATCTGTTAAATAAAGTTTTCATTCATCATTCATCCACATGTTACAGGCTTTTACTATATGAGCCTTACCTGAATGATCTGACAGCAGAGGACTGGTCTCCTGGGCTGCAGGGTCCTTCCCCGGCCCTGTGGGCCCTTCCGGAGGCAGGATGGTGTCCTTGGACATGGGGGACAGTCCTCTTGTTGTTGGGGACAAACAGCAGAACAAGGTCCTCCCTCTCCTCAGCCCTCAACGCTGTGGAAAAACGAATGTCACATGTACATTAGCAGCAGACTGATTGATTGAATGAAAACTTTATTAACAGATTGCAGAATGGGTACAGTACAGTACAGGTCAATACATACAATTGTTAAGGGGATGCAGACCAGAGAAAGACGTTCGTCTTGTTTACATCAGGGTCCCCCATTTTCAATTCATCGTAACATATATGACACACATGACATACAGATAGACAGTACTGCTACATCTATACATTTATGACATACCAGATTTGCAAATACAGTACTGAATACAAAAAGAGTCCAGAAAAGACTGGTCGCCTGCTTCTTCACACCGAGAGAAAGTGACGTCAACCTGCTACAGTATGTCGTTAAAACTTAGTGGAATTTTCCCCTCTCTTGACACAACCCGTTGAAAAGGCTACATTAATGCAACCGATTCGTTCCCATTAATGCCACGGTTTCAACAACGGGTCTTATCTGATCGAACCCGAACAGAACAGAAGCTTGTTGTTATATAAACACGCTATTACGAATGTTTATTATTTAAGTTACCTTCCAAACATGACAACAACTCCCTGCTTCTCTCAAGCTGGACGTCCTCCTCCTCCTCCTCCCATCCTCTCCTCGATAAGTTGTTTTACTTCCCCCTGTTCCTTCTCGAACACTTATTGTATAGAAATAGTCTTTGACTATTTACCTTGTTGTTTGTTAAACGTGTCTTATGTTTCTATGTTCGAGACAAATCAAAATCAAATCAAATCCCTTCCTCCTCTCCTCGGGAGAAAAGTCCCGCACTATAGTTTGAAATCTTGGCTGGTTCTAAAAAAAAAGTTTTCGATAAGTTCCTTCTCCCGTCTTCCTTTTCCTTATGATGTGTTTATGATCCAAATGATGACCCGGGGTGAAGTAATAATAATAATCCGTCCCGGTGTCTTCCGACGCTCTCCTCCTCCGGTATAGTTTGCTGTGAATAGTTTAGCTCTAAAACATTTCCATCATCACATCCGGATTCCTGCTGCTGCCTAACCCCCTTCACCCACAGTCACTTGCTCCTCGATAGAAAACCAACCTAGATTTACCCTGAAGGACTGGTCGGCCCGTTCGTTATACAAGAATCACAGAGACATTTCAAAGGTACTCCCAGTTGCACGAGGGTTTCCGACAGAGATACGGGCTGGTTTGAAAGCTCGGCGTTGCTAATAAACATTTTAAATATGTTTTATAAACTGGTCAACACTGCATTATTTCCGGCGTTGGCTGCCTGGTGCGCATGCGCTGTGATCACACCAGGCAGCCAACGCCGGAAATAATGCCGTTTTGAGCAGTTTATAAAAAGAAATTAAATGTTTATTAGCAACGCCGAGCTTTCAAACCAGCCCGTATCTCTGTCCGAAACCCTCGTGCAACTGTGAGAACATTTGACATGTCTCTGTGATTCTTGTATAACGAACGGTTCGGCCAGAACCAGTCCTTCAGGGTAAATCTAGTTGGTTTCCTATTGAGGAGCAAGTGACTGTGGCTTCACTCGGTGCATCACAGTCACGAAAGGGGCTAGCTGCTGCTGCTGCCAGGCAACACTCCCCACTGTGGTGTGAAGTTATTATGAACCAGATAGAACCAAATCTAGAAATTGTAATGATCCGATAATAACAAATATACCCGACTTTTTTTACTTGATTGATTGATTGATTGATTGATTGATTGATTGATTGATTGATTGAAAATTGTATTAACAGATTGCAGAATGGGTACAATACAGAATGAATGAATGAATGAATGAATGAATGAATGAATGAATGAATGAATGAATGAATGAATGAATGAATGAATGAATGAATGAATGAATGAATGAATGAATGAATGAAAACTTTATTTAACAGATTGCAGAATGGGTACAATACAGTACGGCTCAATACACACAATTGTTAAGGGGATGCAGACCAGAGAAAGACGTTTGTCTTGTTTACATCAGGGTCCCCCATTTTCAATTCATATTGACATTTATGACATACTCAACATACATGACATTTATGGCATAGGGACATACAGGTATTTAGTACTGATACATTTGTGACATATACGGTATTCAAATATACAGTACTGTTACCCATAGATCCTGACAGAGTATATACATATGATGGGGAGGGGACTGTATAGCTCAATACATACAATTGTTAAGGGGATGCAGACCAGAGAAAGACTTTCGTCTTGTTTACATCAGGGTCCCCCATTTTCAATTCATCGTAATATATGACATACATGACATATACAGATAGACAGTAGGGGAGAGTGGGGTGATTATAGTGCCAATTTGTACTTAAAGTGCCTTTAAAGCAAGGGGATTACAGTAAGGCCCCCAACTAAAATATGTACATATAGTTTAGGATGTTGTGCATCCCTGGGGACAATCACTTTGGATCTTAAATAAACTGTTTCAGAAATATAGCTTTCGAAAAAAAAAGTGGTTTTGTGGCACAACTTGCCCCCGGTGTGGGGTAAGTTGTGACATTAGAGAGAATACACTGGGGTAAATTGTGCCATTGATAATTTTAAGTAAAACAGATCATTTTAATCTCAAAAGCGGTAAAAGTATCCTGCAGATCTTCATCTCATTTCCAACCTGATGTATATTCCCCTGTTGCACTTCTTTCACTCTTTCCAACTTCTCAAGAGGAGTTGAAACCCTGTCTGTCTTCTGTTTGTATCTGCGTGGCATGATGGATTTTGGTCTAAAATTAAGAATATCACATAGTTTTAGTGATCAAATGTAAGAATACAATGTACAATAACAATAAAATACAATAAAGTAATATATATAGTTAATAATTATAAGTTGGGGCAACTTAACTAACAGAACATCTGGCACAACTTAACCCAGGCCCTTTGGCACAAATGACCCCAAGCCTACCATTTTGAAAGAAATGCATCCCCCAGCTGTTTTGAGCTAGCATCATGCTAACTGTATAGACTCATGGTGTAGCTTACTAAAGCACTAAAACATGTGTGAACTGTTTTCAAAGTTGTCTATAATTGTTCAAACACAGGAATAAAAAAACCTTGATCATGTACAAATTTTACTTTGGAGGGCAACATTTTTTTTTTTAACTTAAATGTGCTTACCTCTCAAGCCAGGTGTCTCCCTTCTCTGCAGGTTGAGTGAAATTGATGCCTCTTCAAAAATATGTTGTCACATGACCAACTTCTTCTATGGTTTTCTAGGTAACAGGGGTGGCACTACTTGCACCTTGGCACAAATTACCCTACTGCTACATCTATACATTTATGACATACCAGATTTACAAATACAGTACTGTTTGTGATACAGAAAGAGTTAAAAAAAAAAGAGAGTATATACATTTGAGGGGGGGGGGGGTGGGTAGGCGGGGTGGGTGTAACTGTACATAGGATTATCGACGAAACCTTACTTGGTCCAAGAAGAGGGTCTTGTGTATTACTGGGTTAGGACATTTACAGGGGCCAGTTTCGAATTGCCGTCTCCTGTAGCTGCTCCTTGACATTTTGAGAGAGCGTGATTTGATTTATGTAGTGATTTGCTTGGCTGTATAAGTTTGTCATAATGTAGGCTTGGTACAGTAGATTCGTTTCCCAACCTTCATCGAATCAACTCGTAGTGTTGAGTGTGTTTATTCGGATCCCCATTTGGGTAACGGCTACAGCATGGGTTAAATACGAAAATTAAGAGATATATATCAGGCTATTTTATTGTTGAAAGTAGCAGTTGGCATAGGCCACAATGGAACACTTATTGAACCAACTGCCTAATTAATTGATAGTAAACTATTGTTAAAAATATCCATGATAATAGTTTGAAATCAGAAATCAGTTGTGATTTGATTTCAGTGGTTTGGGCAACTTGGTGATGATATTCATTTAAATTAGTTACATCATCCCCTCTTCACTGAGCCACCTTGTTCTTTATAGGCCTATACTGGGGAGAGATAATTGAGTACGAGTTTTTTTTCTCAGTCTTCTCAGTCTTAATCTACTGTATGCTGTAAATGTATTTGTATGGTAAAAATGATTTGTGCCTGTCTAGAAATGTATGTAATAGATAGGCATTTAAGAGAGTCCCTCCTGCCGCTCCCCCGCGCTCTACTGCATGGGCATGCCCACCCAAGTGGAGGTCAGGGAACCTTGAGAGCATGCACACCCAAGTGGAGGTCAGGGAACCTTGAGAGCCTGCACACCCAAGTGGAGGTCAGGGAACCTTGAGAGCATGCACACCCAAGTGGAGGTCAGGGAACCTTGAGAGCATGCACACCCAAGTGGAGGTCAGGGAACCTTGAGAGCATGCACACCCAAGTGGAGGTCAGGGAACCTTGAGAGCATGCCCACCCAAGTGGAGGTCAGGGAACCTTGACCTTTGACCACTTTGGCTACATTAAGTACTGATCTCTCTGTCACGTCCTCATTCATCAGTGCTCCGACACCCAGCAGTCAGGTTGACAGTTTGTCTGACATAGCAATTGTAATGGAGGCGGGAGTTGAGGAAACGTTAGGCAGTTCAACTTGGCCTGCCAAGTTGAAGAGTTGCTGGTTTGGTTAATGCAATGGTTGTATAGCCAGGGCCCAAAGCTGGCAAGGGCCCAGCCAACTAAAGGAGGGGGTAAATATCATAGATATATATAGAACACTAGATAGCTTGCCCGCGCTGCCGGCCAATGGAGAGCGACATCACTGAACCGCCGCCATCTTGCTCCAGTTAGCCTTGAGTGAGAGTGAGTGAGCTGCACAGACAAAAATACTCATAACTCGCTGAAATATTGACGGATTTACAAACGGTTTGGTTTATTACAAGCATTATTAATGTGGCTATGATTCAAGCGGTTTGTAAAAAAAAACATCTTTAATTTTTTTTTTATAAGTATGCAGTATCATAACTACATATTTGATGTTTATAGCAAACCAACCCGTTTGTAAATCCGTCAATATTTCAGCGAGTAATGAGTATTTTTGTCTGTGCAGCTCACTCACTCTCACTCAAGGCTAACTGGAGCAAGATGGCGGCGGTTCAGTGACGCTGGTGACTCCGCCTTAAGCTATCTAGTGTTCTATAGATATCTATGGTAAATATAGCCTCTTTGTTTATGTTTGTCCTATAGTGTGTTGTGCCTGTTGTATATGTATGTGTCCAAGGTGGTGGATGTCTCGGGGTGATGGCCAAGATTGCCGTGACTGTTCTACCCCGACATTGGCTATGTGCACCATGGAGGTCGTGGATCAGCTTCATATCGTCTTCTGTCCGAGCTACAACGTCTAAAGTAACCATGCCTGTTCTAGTTCATTGCTGGGTTAAGTACTTATATTCTATTCACATATATGCTTACTACTATGTATCTATTCTATTCACGCCTATACTACATGTATCTATTGCTATGTCCGCCCATCACACACACGCAAACTGTCTAACGCCTGCCCCCGTCTCCCTGTCTCCCTGTGAGTGGATGTCGTCTCGTGGTGATGACCGGAGTGGTGGACGTCCCGTTGTTTAAAGAAGACGTGTCCGACCATTAACGTGTGTCGTCGGGCCTTACAAATACATTTGATTTGATTTATCCCTGTGTGCGTGCGTGGTGTGTGTGTGTGTGTGTGTGTGTGTGTGTGTGTGTGTGTGTGTGTGTGTGTGTGTGTGTGTGTGTGTGTGTGTGTGTGTGTGTGTGTGTGTGTGTGTGTGTGTGTGTGTGTGTGTGTGTGTGTGTGTGTGTGTGTGTGTGTGTGTGTGTGTGTGTGTGTGTGTGTGTGTGTGGGGAGTGGGTCGCCACCACTCATATAAGTACAGAACTGTCCCGTAATTAGATCTTGGTGTGTTCCCAATTTTTCATAACTGGTGATAAAAGTGAGAATAACATTTATCAGTCTTTTTTTTCCCCTATTTTATTCACGAGTTTCACAAGTAGATCAAATGATAGAAAACAAATCAATAGTACAAAAGAGAGCTCAGGAGAGAGACGGCAGGTGGATGGTGAACGGGCCCACCAGTGGTATAATAGCCTCAGGACCTGCTGTCATCTTAATTCAGCTTTTCTTCCATTGAGCAAGGACACCTTTTATGTGTAACTGGGATTAGCCATTCTGAATTCACTCTGAAGCGTAACGTGGTAAAAGCATCCGTCTGTGAATTCCACACGCCCTGGCCCAGGGGTCATCCTGAGTCGGGTGAAATGAACATTAGAAATGAACATACGTTATCTAAATGCTTTGATAAAACCCAAACTTTATTTGTCTAGATATAAAAATAAAAAGGAATATAAAATAGCCTACTACACACTGGAACGAAACCCCAGATTCTAACACTTTAGTGAGATAGAGAACACCAACTTTTGGATCTCATTGTTTCAATTCATATATAATTCACTTTATAGATAAATGGACCGAGAGCTCTCCACACAGTGTCCCCTATAGAATCAGAGGGCCCATTGTTAGTGCAGTGTCTCGCTGATTGCCATCATAGCCATTGAACCCTATTGGTAGCAGGCATAAGTGAGATTTAAGCCGCGGCAACATGAGAGTGTGGAGGTGATTGATGTGGAATATGCCCTCCCTCATTGACTGGCTGAACTCCATTTTCTGCTCCTAATGCAGAAATCACTCCGGGTCTCCGGCATAATGATTTACGATGAATCTGTGTCAATGTTGAACTCTGCAAACCTCACGTAATCCATCTTGCAGATATACCTATAGCTATACCCCACCCCACCAGCTCGCCTCGTCCCTCGCCTCGACACGGAGGGGGGGGGGGGAGGAGGAATGCAGCGTTCTCTCTCTCTCTCTCTCTCTCTCTCTCTCTCTCTCTCTCTCTCTCTCTCTCTCTCTCTCTCTCTCTCTCCCTCTCTCTCTCTCTCTCTCTCTCTCTCTCTCTCTCCCTCTCTCTCTCTCCCTCCCCGTTTATAAGTGTTGAATCCATTATGGGGTTGATGTGTAATCACAGAGGGCCCTGTGCCCCCTCAGACTGTAATTACCTGGATAGGGATACTCCCTCACTCCCTCACTCCCTCACTCCCTCCCTCCCTCAGTGCCGCTCAAAGCTAAGAACTCCGTTAACCAGCATGCCGTGCTTTCAATCTATATAGCTATCTGTGTGTGGGCAAAGGCGGCGGAGATATATTCCAGAGATAGGTGTGTTGGGGGGTAGGGAGGGGGGGGGACGGGGACGGTAAGAAGAAATATTGTGGATAAAATCGCATTAGAGTAATAGGATTTTGACCTTGCAGCGTAATGGCCGTGGTTCAACTTTGCGGAGATTGGATCTGGCGAGGTGCAAATCAAAGGACCCGCACCACCTTATAGAACCGGCTGTGAGACTCACAGGGATCTTCTTTTTGAGATCCGTAACTCACAACAAGATATAACTGTGTGACTGTGTGCGATCACCCCCCCCCCCCCCCCCCCAGTCTTTCTTTCTCTCTCTCTCTCTCTCTCTCTCTCTCTCTCTCTCTCTCTCTCTCTCTCTCTCTCTCTCTCGCTCCCTTTCTCTCTCTCTCTCTCTCTCTCTCTCTCTCTCTCTCTCTCTCTCTCTCTCTCTCTCCCTCTCTCCCTTATTACATGGTGACACCACTGTGTTGCTGCTGACAAACAGTATCTTATGTGTGACCATGTGCATAGCGTAACCCCCCCCCCCCCCAAAGTGGAGCCGGCTGTGTACACACTGTGTGGAGGCTGTCACAACGTGTCAGTGGTGGTGGCGGCGCTGCATGTGTCGCAGTCACATCTCAGAAGACACACGGAGGGGAAAAACGTCTCTCTGTTGACTTCATCTGTTTGTTTGGCAGGCTGCCTGATTGCTGGAGTGTGCAGTGATGGTGGAGAGGGAAGAGGAGAGGAGGGAAGATGAGAGGAGGAGAGAGGAGAGGTGAGGGTAGAGATTCACCATTCAAGAGTTTATTCATCACATACATACCAGGTCATATACAGTGAAATGCGGTTGGCCATGCCCGCTATGCTTGTGCAAAAATACAATAGTAATACTAGTAAATAGTAATAAAATAAGTAGATAAGTAGAATAAGACATATAATAAATAAAATAGACATGTTAATAAATCACTTAAAGGCACTGGGTCCTATGTACACTACTATACAATATACAGTTTTTACTTCTATGTCCATAATGCTATACTTGCTGTTACTAACTATACTATGCAATAATCACAACAAGGTCCTTTCTTAAAGTGTCCTTTTCCCCCTTTCCTTTAACTCATTCAGCGCCGGAGCTATATGACTGAATTAGGTCTAGATGGTCGCTGCTTTAATCAATGGGAGGACGGGGAGATCTGCGAGTGCTTAAAATATATCTTAAATTATGGCTATGGGTCTAATACACCCGTCGCTTATCAATGAGTTGCTTGCAGTCAACATGTACAAAACGGATTGTTTTTTCATCGGTACATTTCCGTTTTATACCGTTTTGAATACGAGTATAGTTTTGGTGATTTCTAGTAATTCCAGAGAAAGACGCGATAATAGCCCTTTAGTAGAATACACATAACACGTTGTCATTTTTCGGCTGATTTATGAATCGTTTTCAAATAAACGCTAGATTATCGATAGTATGTGTCCTCATGCACGATACAGAAGCGGGCTGAAAAATCGCTTATCCGTGCATTGGTCGACGCCAACGGCACACACACACACACACATTCTCCGATGGTGGTGAAAGGACCATCTGATTAACCCAAGATTGGTAACAGAGCCCTTACCTCACATCTGATGTCCTGCAAAAAGATTAATTCAATTCCTGATCTCAATTCCAAATATTGACCGCGTTTATTGATCCAACGTTATATATCCAAAACACATAATCCACGCTGCTCAGTGTCCCCAGTCAATGTGGTATAACGATACTGCATGCCCGAGAAGGAAAACCTGGACCGGACTTTTTTTTCTGATGCACAGTCCCAGTCAATCCAATCCAATGATGTGCAATACCATCCGGGAGACGATAGGCGGCGGTATTTGCCCTTTTGCGAGCTCAGACCCATTCCCAACGATAACATCAGGTTGGATGGATGAAAATGAATGGATATCGCTAATAAAATAAATAACGATTAAAACCCGACTATACTCGTGATTGACGCTCAAGCGTCGGCGAGTTAACCTGACTATACTCGTGACTGGCATCCAATGAGTTAAAGTGCCCTTTTCTTGTGTGTTTAAAGTGACCTACAGTATGGTGCGTTTGTGTGTGAGCGAGTGCAGAATGTTGTGTTGTGTGTGTGTATGTGTGTGTTCATGTACGTGTGCTTGTGTGTGGAGCGATCAGTGTTCAGTGTTCTGATGGCCTTGGGGAAGAAGCTGAGCCTTAGTCTCTCTGTTCTTGTTGCGTATATACAGAGGTGCTTGCCTGACCACAGCAGCTTGAACAGGCTATTGTTGGGGTGGTGAGGGTCCTTCATTATTCTGCAGGCTCTGGATTTGCACCTCCTATTGTATAAGTCCTGCAGGGGTGGTAGTACAGTACCCGTAGTGCGCTCTGCTGAGTGCACCACTCTCTGTAGGGCCTTCCTGTCCTGGGCCGTGCTGTTTCCAAACCAGGCAGTGATGTTCCCAGTCAGAATGCTCTCTACAGCCCCGGAATAGAAGGAGTGGAGTATCTTCCCTGATAGGTGCTGTTTTGCCTTTTTTACCACAGTGGCTATGTGAGTTGTCCATATCAGGTCCTCTGTGATGTGGACCCCCAGGTACTTAAAACTGCTCACCCTGTCCACGATAGCCCCATTTATCCACAGTGGCTTGTGTGTCCCCTGCTGTATTCTCCTAAAATCCACGATCAGCTCCTTGGTTTTACCGATGTTCAGGAGCAGGCTGTTATCCCGGCACCAGCGTGCCAGTACATAAACCTCCTCCCGGTAGGCCTTCTCGTCATTGTTAGACATTTTTGATAACAGGGAGACATAGAGGGGAAAAAAAAGAATTTAAGTGTATTCTGTATGTGAAAAAAAAAGTTATTGAATTCACTGATATTTCTGTATGGTACCTTGGAGTTTATGTCCTAGTAAGGAGGGGATGTTGTGTACGGACGCACCACACTGTTACGTGGTTACGTCATAAGAGCTGACGCTGTGCGTGCACTTCAGAGAATGCATACTGAGAGCGAGTCTAGTGTGCGGGCACTAGACCAGAGAATGGAAATAAAGACTATTGTTTAAATACGGAGTCGATTCTTAAATGAAGTACTACTTAATATCTAACAGGAGGGAGTCTGGCCCCCAAACAAACACTCATACAGTACATACACATCTCTCTCTCACCCTCTGTGTCTGTCACACTCGCTCTCACACACACACGCGCATGCGCGGACTCACACAGACACGCACGCACACACGCACGCACACAATAGTATGAATGAATGAGCCATCTCAATCTATGTCTCTCTCATCATGTACACATACACAAACACTTACTCACTCACTCACTCACTCACTCACTCACTCACTCACTCACTCACTCACTCACTCACTCACTCACTCACTCACTCACTCACTCACTCACTCACTCACTCACTCACTCACTCACTCACTCACCCACCCACCCACTCACTCACCCACTCACTCACTCACTCACTCACTCACTCACTCACTCACTCACTCACTCACTCACTCACTCACTCACTCACTCACTCACTCACTCACTCACTCACTCACTCACTCACTCACTCACTCACTCACTCACTCACTCACTCACTCACTCACTCACTCACTCACTCACTCACTCACTCACTCACTCACTCACTCACTCACTCACTCACTCACTCACTCACTCACTCACTCACTCACAAAAGTATTACTTTCCATACTAGACAAACTCACACATTAATCGACACCCATACAAGCAACACACACACACAGAAACAGGAACCATTGCCACTTGACTTGATTACCTTTGATAAACTAATGACCCAGCATGACACATAGAGGTAGGCTACAGTATATTACAATAGTGTAATTACACTCCGGCTCAGACATTCTGCAGCGCTGGGGGAGTCAAGGGCCCGAACTGGCCCGTCTCACTGCTACACCTGTAGGGTTAACCACAGGGCCCACAATGATCCCTTATGAAGTGCCTTTTCTAGACACCTGTGGTCCAATGCATTTGTTTTTTGTCATCAAGTGAAACTTTTCAAAGAGGAAGAAGGAGGTGAAAAGGGAAAAGAATGCAGAGGCCTTGTTGAATAGAAAACCTGTAATTATCTCTAATGAGCTTATTCTTCAGTCAGGCTGTGATTGGAATAGAAATGTGATAGTTAGCCCACATCGAACCGTCGCCTCGATTTTAATGGTCACGCGGAAAAAAAGAAAGAAAAAAAAACGGAGTTGAGGTGTCGCTTTGAACGGAGCGAGCGCCGTAGAGCGCCCACACCCGTAACTGATCAAAATGTTCAAAGATTTTTTTTCCCACACACAATTCCGTGCGGGAATGAGAAGAACTTAATAAGTCCGGCGTTTGAAGCTGAAAAAAAAGAAAAGAAAAGGGAAAAAAAGAAGGCAGCAGACCAAGTTGACCGTGACACTGGGTGAACCTAAACGCCCTGGCATGATTAATGACATTATGGTCATTCTTTTTTTATTTAAAATTTTTCTCTTTTTTTTGGTGAAGGGAGAGAGACGTTTCAGTCGCCCTGATCAAAACACTTCTGCCTTTTTATTGGTCCAACTGTCAGAAGAGACAGACTTTGTTTTCGTCAGTTTACATAAATCCTTCTGTCTGTCTGCCCTGAAGTGAAAGTAATGAGGGCCCATAATTGATAGACTCGTTAAAAACAGTTTCTCTCTCTCTCTCTCTCTCTCTCTCTCTCTCTCTCTCTCT
>NC_140179.1:96857389-96862389 GCF_963971535.1 Notolepis coatsorum
GGTCGCTAGGAAAGAGGGATGTGGAGATGGCTGGAAGAATACAAAGTGGTTTCCTTGTCTGGGGAGTGCGAGGCGGAGGCTCTACAGTCAGGTCTGCAGTCTGTCAGCGGCGTGGCCCCCCCCAGGCCTCCACACACACACACACACACACACACACACACACACACACACACACACACACACACACACACACACACACACACACACACACACACACACACACACACAACACACACACACACACACACACACACACACACACACACACACACACACACACACACACAGCACACACACACACACACACACACACACACACACACACACAGCACACACACACACACACACACACACACACACAGCACACACACACACACACACACACACACACACACACACAGCACACACACACACACACACACACACACACACACACACAGCACACACACACACACACACACACACACACACACACACACACACACACACACACACACACACACACACACACACACACACACACACACACACACACAGCACACACACACACACACACACACACACACACACACACACACACACACACACACACACACACACACACACACACACACACACACACACACACACACACACACACACACACACACACACACACACACACACACACACACACACACACACACACACACACACACACACACACACACACACACACACACACACACACACACACACACACACACACACACACACACACACACACACACACACACACACACACACACACACACACACACACACACACACACACACACACACACACACACAGCACACGCACACACACACACACACACAGAGACATACCTTGTCCTCATGCACCCTTCTGTCATCAGCGGTGCCAAATCGACCTCATATCATACATCATTTAATCTAAAGTTTGTGATTATGCAAACAGGGTCGATGTTTGCTCGAGGTGATCACACTGTATGATTCCCAATGTTGTGTCTCTCTCTCTCTACTGGAGGTATTCAGGTCAGGTCTGTAGGAGGTGTGGAGGAAATTATTGATAACTGGAGCTGCACTGCCATCTGCTGGTGAAAGGGTAGGTTTGCACGTAGACTTTTGGAAAAGCAAGAGAGTGCTTGTTTTCCACTGTAGACATGGACTAACATAATACGGTAGGATTATTGAGTAATCGATTGATTGATTGAAAATTGTATTAACAGATTGCAGACTGGGTACAATACAGTACGGCTCAATACACACAATTGTTAAGGGGATGCAGCAGACACTATTTGAACAAACGCCCACAGCCACAAGAACCACCCACAGATTTCCTTGTAGACCTCACTCTATAACAAGGTGTTTTCATTTCAGGATCATCTGTTCAAACAAGTGAACGGGTGAGCCATGGGGGCCTGCTTTAGTCCTTCCTGTGCGGAAGTCCTCTCTTATTCTTTCTTATAGTCTAAATATGTTTTAAGGAAGTGTCTAATACTCGACAGGACTACTGCGCTACTGAAAATATAGAGAGAGACACATTATAGTTCACCTCTCTCTATCTCTCTCTCTCTCTCTCTCTCTCTCTCTCTCTCTCTCTCTCTCTCTCTCTCTCTCTCTCTCTCTCTCTTTCTGTCCCGTTATGTCTCTCTTATCGTGCGTTCCTGTCTCCCACTTCACCAGCTGTTCATCATATGTCTTCTCCTGTTGTCTATTAGTTACTTTACTTCCCTGTGTATGTTGTTCCCTTCCCCCCAGTTAGTGCTTGTAGTTGTACATCAGCTTGCTCTTCATTAAATACACCACTATTGGTTTCAGCCCATCATCTGTCTCCTGTCTGCAGCACCACCTGAGTCCACATCTCTCCATATTCTAGCCTGGTCATCCTGGTTCTCGTTTTCTCTCTGGACACAGAACGCAGCGGCCCGCCTGATCTCAAACCTACCGAAGTCGGCCCATGTCACCCCACTTCTTAGGGACCTGCACTGGCTCCCCATTGCTGCACGTATCCGCTTCAAGGCCCTCGACCTAGCATACCGTGCGGCAAAGGGAACCGCTCCCGCCTAGCTCCGGTCGATGGTCTCTAATATACACACCCTCAAGACCCCTACGCTCTGCATCTTCTGGCCGCCTCAGACCTACTCCTATCCGAGCTCCGGGAGGGTCATCAAAGAGAAGTCGCCTATTCTCGGTCCTTGCCCCACAATGGTGGAATGAACTACCCACCCCAGTTAGGACAGCCGAATCACGTCCAATCTTTCGCCGTCGACTAAAGACTCACTTCTTCAACCATTATCAAAAAATAAATAAAAAAGGATATCTAACCCTAACTAACCTTACTGCCATGCACTTGTCCTAATAAACTAACCTACACTGTAGCACGCAGCACTTTGATGAACATTGTTACTCAGCTGATAGAGATGCGTGATGTAATGCTTACAGTAACTAAATCACCAGTAAGCCAATAGGAGATGGGGGGTGTGGCACATGCTCAGATTGCATTGGTGTTGAAATTGAAAAGGTTTGCTGGCCTCTCTCTCTCTCTCTCTCTCTCTCTCTCTCTCTCTCTCTCTCTCTCTCTCTCTCTCTCTCTCTCTCTCTCTCTCTCTCACCAAAACGTGAAAAAGCCAAGAGACTGGCCTCATAAGAATTACAATTACAAATTGCAATTACAAACACACACACATACACACACACACACACACACACACACACACACACACACACACACACACACACACACACACACACACACACACACACACACACACACACACACACACACACACACACACACACACACACACAAACACACACAGACACACACACACACACACACAAATAGACCAAGTAATGTGAGATGTGAGAACAACGGGAGTAGGCTAAGTGTGACGATTTGTATCACAAGGTACAGGACGTGATCCAGGGGGTCAGTGAGTTAACCTTTGCTTGGCCGAACTCTAGTACCTAAGGTGCCCTATAAGACCTGGGGGTCAAAGCTATCGGTTTTGTGTGTGACGGAGCGGCTTCGTCACTGACTGCGAGCAGCGCGCATGCGCATAGACACATGCACGTACACACACACACATACACACACACCATTCCCTGTGAGAACGTCAAACCCCCCCTCCCCCCCCCCCATCATTCATTTCCTTTACCGTCAGTAGCACAACCAAGGGTGCCCACATGGGAGTGCTACTGTACATTCATAGTATCATACATACATTCATTCATAGTATCATACATACATTCATTCATATTATCATACATACATTCATTCATATTATCATACATACATTCATTCATATTATCATACATACATTCATTCATATTATCATACATACATTCATTCATATTATCATACATACATTCATTCATATTATCATACATACATTCATTCATATTATCATACATACATTCATTCATATTATCATACATACATTCATTCATATTATCATACATACATACATTCATATTATCATACATACATTCATTCATATTATCATACATACATTCATTCATAGTATCATACATACATACATTCATATTATCATACATACATACATTCATATTATCATACATACATTCATTTACATTTACATTTACATTTAGTCATTTAGCTGACGCTTTTATCCAAAGCGACTTACAAGTTCTGTACGACAAGCCATCAGGAAGGGCACAACTCTATCAGCTGAGTAACAATGTTCATCAAAGTGTTGAGTGCTACAGTGTAGGTTAGTTTATTAGGACAAGTGCATGACAGTACGGTTAGTTAGGGTTAGATTTTTTTTTTTTTAGTCGACGGCGAAAGATTGGACGTGATTCGGCTGTCCTAACTGGGGTGGGTAGTTCATTCCACCATTGTGGGGCAAGGACTGAGAATAGGCGACTTCTCTTTGATGACCCTCCCGGAGCTTGGATAGGAGTAGGTCTGAGGCGGCCAGAAGATGCAGAGCGTAGGGGTCTTGAGGGTGTGTAGTTAGAGACCATTGACCGGAGGTAGGCGGGAGCGGTTCCCTTTGCCGCACGGTATGCTAGGTCGAGGGCCTTGAAGCGGATTCGTGCAGCAATGGGGAGCCAGTGCAGGTCCCTAAGAAGTGGGGTGACATGGGCCGACTTCGGTAGGTTTGAGATCAGGCGGGCCGCTGCGTTCTGAATGAGTTGAAGAGGCTTAGTGGCAGTGGCCGGGAGGCCAGCGAGCAGTGCATTGCAGTAGTCGAGGCGGGAGATGACTGTTGATTGGACGAGGAGTTGGGTGGCTTCTTTTGTCAGGAAGGGGCGTATCCTTCTGACGTTGCTCAGGAGGAATCGGCAGGTTCTGGTCGTCGCTGCGATGTGAGCAGAGAAGTTCAACTGGTCGTCGAGGACAACACCAAGGTTCTTGGCGGTCGGGGACGCAGTCACAGCTGTATTCTCGACTGTGATTGAAAGGTCGGTTAGGGGGGAGGATTTGGCCGGCAGGTGGAGCAATTCTGTTTTGCTTAGGTTCAGTTTGAGGTGGTTGGACGTCATCCAGGCTGAGATGTCGGACAGACAGGCCGAGATCCGCTCAGAGACGTGGATATCTGAGGGAGGGAATGAGAGGAAGAGTTGAGTATCGTCGGCATAACAATGGTAGGAGAAGCCATGAGACGTGATAATGTTACCCAGTGATTTAGTGTAGAGGGAGAAGAGAAGGGGTCCTAAAACCGAGCCCTGGGGGACACCCGTCCGCAGGGGGCGGGTGGCCGACAGGGTCCCTCTCCATGACACTTGGTAGGAGCGGTCATTGAGGTATGATGACAGCCATGTCAGCGCAGAGCCAGCCACTCCCATTCCTGCGAGGGCCGCAAGGAGGATCTGGTGGTTGACTGTGTCGAAGGCTGCAGATAGATCTAGGAGAATCAGGACAGAGGAGAGGCCTTTCGCTTTTGCTAAGTGAAGTGCCTCTGTGACCGCAATGAGGGCTGTCTCTGTGGAGTGACCAGTCCTGAAGCCTGACTGATTAGGGTCTAGGA
>NC_140179.1:96867389-96943185 GCF_963971535.1 Notolepis coatsorum
CACCATGTAAACATCAGGTTACATTATGTTGGTTATATGTGTGTGTTGTCTTGGTACTATGGTGCTAATTCCGTTTTTCTTTTGTCCCTTTGCCAGGTGCCGCCCGTCCCTCTGCTGGAGAGTGCTGATTGCCAAATGAGAAACAGCTGACGGCAATCACCTCAACTAGGGACGAGTGGATAAAGCCTGGCATGTCACACACATCCGAGCGCCTCATTCTGTCATGTGCCAGTGACCAGAGTGGAGTGAGGTTGCCGTTGGTTGCCACTATTGTGTGGAGCGATTCTTATGCTTACTTGTCACTTTGTGTGACTTACCTATTGTGTGGATACTATAGTGTGTACTCCTTATGCCATTTACCACTGTGTGTGTGGGCAACTGTAATATTGTATTGGCCTTATTTGTCGCTACTGTGTGGATTAGTCATTGTATCAGTGTATACATTATTGTCGTTGGCCTCTGCGCCTATTTACCACTATTGTGTGGGATTATACTTATATTGTTGGCCTCTGTGCCTAATTGCCACTGTTCCACTGGAACTATATATACATTGTGTTGGCCTTAGTGCTGGGTGATATCCCAGTGCCAACCTGGTTGGCTGGTGTCTGTAGACACAGCCCATACTAGCGTTTATCATTAGATTTACCCTGTTTGTTCTCCATTACCCTTTTCCCCTCTCTGTCTGTTGTTGTGGGTTTAATTCCCCTCTTTTTACTATAATAAATATAATTTACCTTTGGAAAACGCTTTTGTTTATTTCTTGCCTGCCGGGACCAGTGCTTAAGGCACCTGACTGGAGGGGCTGGTGTTCACATACAGCCCGCTCCAGGTATATTCTATATGGTCTTCAGACCTTTGTATGTGACAGGGTTCAATACGCCTAGCCCTGACAGTACGATCTGGCCATGGAAACGTACCCAGCAAACATAGAGATTACACAGGCTCTCCAGAGCCAAGGCTGTGCCAGCGCAAACAATCACTGGTCCAATTGAACGAGGGATGATTCAAGGGCATGTTTTCCTGACAAAAATAACTGTTAGACTCCATGCTCATGGTGCGAGATCAACTCGCGGAATTAGTTCCACTCACCACCCCACCTGAGCCCCTCGTTACATCTCCTACTCCTCTCGTACCCGCCGCTACAATTAACCCCCTGCCCATCCAGTACCTGTGTCCTCCCAGCCAGTACCTGTGTCCTCCCAGGCTCTCGAGCCGCACAGTACCGCCCCCTGCCCAGCCAGTACCTGTGTCCTCCCAGGCTCTCGAGCCGCACAGTACCACCCAGCCCAGCCAGTACCTGTGTCCTCCCAGGCTCTCGAGCCCCACAGTACTGCCCCCAGCCCAGCCAGTACCTGTGTCCTCCCAGGCAGTACCTGTGTCCTCCCAGGCAGTACCTGTGTCCTCCCAGCCAGTACCTGTGTCCTCCCAGCCAGTACCTGTGTCCTCCCAGGCTCTCGAGCCCCACAGTACCGCCCCCTGCCCAGCCAGTACCTGTGTCCTCCCAGGCAGTACCTTTGTCCTCCCAGCCAGTACCTGTGTCCTCCCAGCCAGTACCTGTGTCCTCCCAGGCAGTACCTGTGTCCTCCCAGCCAGTACCTGTGTCCTCCCAGGCTCTCGAGCTCAAAGTACCGCCCCCGGCAAAATAGTCTGGGAGTCTGAACACACCCTTTCGGCAATTCCTGACCCAATGCCCTGAGTCTGACCGGGGCGAGAAACCTGTATATATATATATAGCCATCAGTAAAATCCTGGCAATGGGACAACGACCTTGGATCAGTAATGTTCCTGGTGCTTATCCAGGATGCTGCCCAGGACCCCACCTGCCCCGTCTGGCAGTATGTAGAGGACATGAACCTGCTTGAGGCTGGAGAACACATGACAACAAAGTCAACTTGGCATCCTTCACATACGGACAACCTGTAATGGCATGCTTCTCAATGGGAGGAAATGTTTGGTGATGCATATACTGTACTATTCAGCAGGGTACTCACCCTCACTGCCACCACAGAGGCAGTACTATTAGGATCCAAGCCCAAGCTCAGGAAAGCACAGGAGTTTAATATCCAGCTAGGAGCTGTAACCCTAAAACAGCAAAAAAAAAGCGAAGTATCTAGGCTGTATGATAGACGGGAGCCTAGATGGGGAGGCTATGGCCTCCCAAGTACTGGGCAAAGTCAACGCCCGCACCAGGTACCTAGCTAGGAAAGCCAACCTCCTTGGCAGAGATAGCCTCAGGCTACTAGCAAATAGCCTAGTACTCTGCCACTTTGACTATGGTAGCGTATCGTGGTTCGAGGGCCTGACAGTGAACATAAAAAAGAAGCTTCAGGTTTCCCAAAATAAGCTGGTAAGGGTGGTAATGGGTCTTGGCCCTCGCACCCACGTAGGGAGGAGTCACTTCCAGGAGCTAAACTGGCTTCCTGTGGAGGCCAGAGTTACCCAGCTCAGACTGAACATAGTGCACAATATTATAAACCAAAGGTCCCCTAGATACCTCCAGAACTACTTCACCCCGGTCAACGAATCCCACAACCACAGAACTAGAGCAAGCATAGCAAACCTGAAGCCTGCTTCTTTCCGATCCAAACTGGGCCAGTGCTCCCTTACTTTCTCTGGAACCCAGGATTGGAACAAGCTGCCTCTCCCCATCAAGCAGAGCTCGAGCCTCCACAGCTTCAAGAGAAGTGTCAGGAAGTGGCTCATGGACAGAATAGAAGAATAGCCCCCTATAGTTTGAATGGGTTTCCAATCAGTTTTTAGTTATTGTGGGGTATACAATTTTAGCGATAGGTTAGTCTTATAATGTTTTAAATGTATGAGTGTTGTGTTATTGTCGTGTTTTTGTTGTGGCCTAACAGCCCTCGGACCATGACGGAAATAAGGGTTTTACTCTTTCTCATGTTATCCTTTGGATCCTTGTTGTGTGTTTTTAATCCATCAATAAAATAAAATAAAATCAAACCACTATCCGTCAGCAACACTGATCTGAGAGCTGCCCCTAAACTCAAGATCCTTGGTCTCTTTGTTCAGAATGACCTTCGCTGGCATAGCCAGGTAGAAGCTATCTATGACATCAAACGCTAATAGGAAATTGCTCTTCCTCAAGCATCTCAGGCGCTTTTCTGTCTCCACAGATGACTTACTGACCATATACATTGGATATATTACTGGATTATGCTGCCCCTGCCTGGAATGTTGGCATCATCCCTGTTGGCGCTGGGACAGAAGAGGGCCGTATTATCCTCTGCCCCAAGTATGATGACTGTTAACACTAGGGCTCAATGACTTGGGGTGTAAAGTACTTGAGTAATTGTACTTTGTTACAATACTTAAGTACTGTTTTTGGGGATTTGTACTTTACTCGAGTATTATTAGGTTGGTATACTTGTACTTTTACTCAATTACATTTCAGAGAAAAAAAACATATTTTTTTTACTCCTTACATTTAAAATGCAGACCTACAAAGTACAAAGTACAAATCTCGCAGGTCCAACAATTGTAATTAGTTTGTTTCTCTGGTCGAATTAACGTTAACGTTATTAATCCTGCGGCCGCGCTTTATTTAAAAACAGGCAATCAAATCCCCATCAATGGAAAAATGAACCCGCCCCATACCCATGCTGATTGGTCCTTGTGCAAGACTAGAAAGCGGGGATCTTTGATTAAACACCTGCTATCAGAGAGTGACAAGCTACATAAGATGGCCAGAAACAATAGTACGAGAGATGAAGAGGACGAAACGGACATTTCATTGCCCCGGAATAATAAAATGAATTTTTACTTAGACTTTTTAGTACTTAAGTACATTTAAAAGTAGAAACGTTTAGACTTTTACTCAAGTGTGTTTTTAGCCAGATGCCACTCTGACTTTTACTTGAGTAAGATTTTGAGACGGTACCCATACTTTCTGGGTACTTTTTATACCCCTGCTATCCAACGTCAGCTGTTTGGGTTCCAAACCAACCTTCTGTAAGAAATAGCGTACTGACGTTGCTGGAAGCCGTGGCAGCTGACTTCAATGGGGAATACTACTAATAATGTGCCATCCTTTGACAAGAGCCTCATAGATCAAATCCTGGCACTTTCTTCAGCTGGTGAGAGATGGCTATAGCCTGTGCTCCCAGGGCATTGTGAGTTTGGCTGCTAATATGTTTTCTTGTGCTCCTGGATAGAAGAACCACATTTGGTTGGAGTGATGGTTACTGCCACCTCTTCCGGAAAGACAAGTCTCTTCTTCAAGTCCAATTGCATCTGCCAGTCAGAATCTCAAGCTCTATGGGACTGGAACTATATGGAAAGTGGACTCTTCAAACTTGACTTCCCTTTGGGTGGTTATGCCTGATGTTTGTTGGCTTTGACCATCGGCAGGTCCGTCCATTTGGGCATTTCTGTAATGGACCTTGTAGTGCCTCCACCTGTATCAGCCTTCTCCCAGTGCGTTGGGACATCCAGTCGTGATGTGATTCAGGGTGCAGGCTCTTCTTTGACCCAGATATTTAGATTGTTTGGAGTTGGCGTTTGGAGTTTTACACAACAGTGTTCTTATGCTACGTCTTGGAATTGCATAAAGTGGGTATGACTGGAAATCTGAGACACTTGTGGAGCCAATGAGCGCAATTGTATTCACATGCGGTGATGTTAGTCCCCATAGTAGCCATTTCATTGTAGTGAGAACATTTTTTAAACTTGACCTCACTGTAGAAAACGAGCTATTGTGACATCTAGGATAGTTTCAAGTTTGTTTATTATTTGTCATAATAAAATAGATTGTGCTTCATACAGTAAAAAAATAAGTAAGTAAGTAAAAAAAATTAAGTAATTAAGAAGTAAATAAAAAGTAAGTAAAGGAATGTTCAGTCAATATACATATATACAATATACAATACAGAGTAAAATGAGTAACAGTGAGGTACAATGCAGAAATGAGGTACAAAACTTAGCGTAAGGTGCAAATGAGGTATGAATGTAGTGCAAATCTCTTTAATAATAGATAAATATAAAGTGTCTAATGTGGGTAAAGTGAGTGATAAGGTGTTTGTAGTGAGTGTGTACATGTGGATGTGTGTGCAGTGAGTGTAGTGTCATTGTCATTGAGCATCCTGATGGCCTGGGGATAAAAGCTCCTTCTGAGTCTCTCTGTGCTTGCCATGAGGCTCCGGTAGCGCTTGCCTGACCGCAGCAGTTCAAAGAGGCAGTTGTTTGGGTGGCTAGAGTCTTTGATGATAGTCTTAGCCTTGGCCCTGCAACGCTTGTTATAAATGTCCTGGAGAGTGGGAAGCCCACCTCCAATTGTGCGTTTGGCTGAACGGGCCACTCTCTGTATAGTCTGCTACGGTCTTGTGCAGTGCTATTGAGGAGGTGATGTTACCAGTCAGGATGCTCCCTATTGTGTCACTGAATAGGCACATAACAAAACCATCCACGGGTCACATGGGTTGTTGTTCCCCCGGTAACTGTATTGGTGTGAAAGGGGAGTGACTCAGGGAACTTCTCTCCATTATCTGCCCCCAGTTCATTTGCAGGCTTGATTGGTGAGGCTTATTAAGCTGTGACCACTCAGAGCAAAGCAATGGCCAGTGAAGAGCAGCCCGTGCTGTGCCCACTGCCAACATTTGCCTGTTGCCAGTTGACTAAAGGCGCCAGCGGGACAGGTGCCAACCAAACAAAAGGTCAGCATGCCCCAGACAGATCGAGTGACTTCCTTCAAACTTTAGCGGCCACTCACCCCCACCACCACCCCCCCTCCAAGCTTTATCTAATTAATGCACACAGTCACAAGAGAGTTCTCTGGCACAGTACATCCAAATTATAACTTCAGTTATATATACAGGCTGCACATGAACTCCAACACGTGTATCTATTCTTGAACCTCTGTTTTTCATTTTCTCATGACCTCTCTCTCTGAGAGCAGTGAGAAGGAGGGAAAGACCAGAGTGACAGAGAGAGAGAGAACTGAGAGCAGTGAGAAGGAGGACAAGACCAGAGTGGCAGAGAAAGAGAGAAAACTGAGAGCAGTGAGAAGGAGGACAAGACCAGAGTGGCAGAGAAAGAGAGAAAACTGAGAGCAGTGAGAAGGAGGACAAGACCAGAGTGGCAGAGAAAGAGAGAAAACTCAGAGCAGTGAGAAGGAGGACAAGACCAGAGTGGCAGAGAAAGAGAGAGAACTGAGAGCAGTGAGAAGGAGGTGAAGGCCGCTCCGTGTGGTCTGCTGGACGTGTGTGACGTGTCCAGCGGCCTCTGAGTGGCTCTCGAAGAACAGGAGAGAAAGCACAGCTGCTTATTCTTCCGAGTAGCCGGGGTCAGGAGATAAACGTCTCCCTTTCTCTATGTACTATCAGATCACGTTCTCCTCACATCCACAGTGTAATGGTGCTGTGTGCAACAGTGATACCCATCTGTGCATCAGCTGCAGTTAGAATAATTTATATGAAGCCTCTTTGCATCAATGCTTTTCATTAATCGAGTTACTCAAGGAGTCATTTCAGCCCCAAACTGTCAGTGTCCTAGGAGTTCACAGCTCCAGGATTTGTCTCTTGCCGACATCATCACTGGAGTCTTGTCACACCCTGGTATTCAGCTTAAAGTATGCGGCTGGTGTCATTTACTGTACCATTATTTTATGTTTCTCTGATTGTTAACATAGACTACGAAAAGACTACAACCAACAAAGCATTTCTTACAAGGGGCGACAGTGACTCAGGATGTAGAGCAGTGACTCCCGGAGGTAGAGCAGTCGTCTGGTAATCTGAAGTTTCCTAGTTAGATTCCGGCTCCTCCCGGCAGCGTGTCGAAGTGTCCTTGAGCAAGACACTTAACCCTTAACTGCTCCTGATGAGCAGGTTGGCACCTTGCATGGTCGCCTCCACCCTTCGGTGTGTGATTGAATGGGTGAATGTGAGGCATAAGTTGTAAGTGCTTTCGATAAAAGCACTATATAAATGCAGTCCATTTATCATTTACAAGTATGGTCCATCCTGCCAACACCGCATTATATCACTGTTGTCCAAAAAACGTTCACAGAGCCGTACTATTTGTTTTGGTCAGTAGAATTCCTCAGTGCGATGAACAGGAGCATCCACATTTTTCCAGGAACTACTTTATGAAGTGACAGCGATTGCCTCATTTACATACAGTTAGTCATTTAGCTGAAGTTTTTATCCAAAGCGACTTACAAATTGTGAACAACGAGTCAGCAGGTGGACCTCTAGTGGTATTGTTCCCCTAGCGTGAGTGCTACACTCCAAATGTAGCATAGACATAGTAGAATAATAGGTAGAGGTTAGGGATGTCCGATATGATCGGCCTACCGATATTATCGGCCAATCTTGGCATTCAAATGTAATATCGGAAATTATCGGTATCGTTTTTATTTTTTTTAATAAAACTTTTTTCCCCCTTTTTTAATACATGTATCTAACCTTTATTTACCCAGGCAAGCAAGTAAGAACAAATTCCTATTTTATTTATTGTGAAAAGTATGCATAATGTTGTGTTAATTCCACGACAAGAGATATGTAATGTTAATTACCTGAAATGATTCCGTTTTTTGGGGGGGGAGGAAACCTTGCATATATCGGTATCAGAAATTAAGAGTTGGACAATATCGGTATATCGGATATCGGTAAAAAAGCCAATATCGAACATCCCTAGTAGTAGTATAGACATAGTAGTATAGTAGATAATAGTAAAAAAACAGTAGGAAGGTTTGTTATGTTTTTAATCAGATATTTATTGAAAAGTGTGTTTTTAGTTGACGGCTGAAAACTGGCCGGGTTTCAGCTGTCTTGACTTTGGTGGGAAGTTTGTTCTGCACACAGTGGAGCCGGGACAGAGAATAACCTGCTTAGTTTCACTGAGTCCCCGGGAGCCCGAAGAGGAGTGGGTCAGAGGCGGCCAGAAGAGAGCGTAGGGGTCTGGAGGGCGTGTAGTTAGAGACCATTGACCGGATGCCAAGTCAAGAAACCTGAAGCGGATTTGTGCAGCAATGGAAAGCCAGTCCACAGCAATCTGTATGAGTTGAAGTTCAAGTTCAAGTTCAAGTTCCTTTTATTGCCACACGGCCAGACCGGTGGAATTCAAGCACAGTGCAGGTGGTAGCTGCGACAATACACCACAAAAACATAAAAACATAAAAAGACACATGGAACAGTACAGTACAGAAAACACCACCTAGAACAAATACATGACAGAAACAGTACAGTACGAAAAACTATAGATGACAGTTCAATGAAACATAAACAGCAGGGGTTAAATTTAGGAGGAGTTGGAGTTAAGCAGTTGTATGGCCTTGGGGAAGAAACTGTTGTTGAACCTAACCGTGCGACTGCAGTGACCTGAACCTCCTACCAGAGGGGAGGTGTTGGAAGAGGTGATGAGCTGGGTGCAGGAGTTGAAGTGCCTTGGAGGCACAAGCCGGTAAACCAGCCATCAATGCATTGCAATAGTCGAGGCAAGACAGGACTGTTGATTGCAAGAAGCGTTGTGTGTCTTCTTTTGCCAGGAAGGGGCAGATCCTTCTCACATTGCTCAGGTATAATCTGCAGGTTCTGGTTGTTAATGGTCAGTGTGGGGAGGATTCAGCCAGCAAATGACGTAGCTCCATTTTGCTCAGGTTCAGTCGTCATCCAGACGTAAATGTCAGACAGGAAGGCCAAGATCCTTTCAGTGATCTCTGAGGGAGTAAAAGAGAGGAACAGTTGAGTGTCATCATCATAGCAGTGGTATGAGAAGTGATAATGTTACCCAGAGATTTGGTGTCGAGACAGAAGAGGAGGGGTCCAATGACCGAGCCCTGGGAGAGACCCATCTGTAGGGGGCAGGGGTCCAATAGCATGCCTCTCCATGATACTTGATAGGAAGATCATAAGTATAAGTATAGTATAAGTATAAGTATCATCAAGGTAGGATGATACTTAATGGGAACAGTCATCGAGGTGGGATCAAATCAAATCAAATCAAATTTATTTATAGGGCCCGACAACACACGTTAATGTCCCCATGGGCCGTACAGATCTTCTTTAAACAAGTCAAGAAGAAAACATAACAATAAGTCAAGAACAGAACAAGAACACCATAAGGTGCAAACATTTTTAGATGGATGCAAATAAATGAAAGAATGCAAGCACTCCCAGACATACCCCACGCGAAGGTAAGGAAAAACTCACTAAAACCTAACAATAGGGAAAAAAGCTCCACAGGCAGTGTGGAGGAGAGAAACCTTAGAAGGGCCATTCAAGGGGGGATCTCCCTTCTTAGATGTTGGTGATAGTAGTGTTGCAGACGGACAGTTGGTAAGCATGCACTCATGTGTGTAGTGGAACACAGATGAGTGCATGCAATAGCAACTGTACATTTAAAAAAATTAAAGATAGAGCTAATAGCGATAGCAACTGAACATTTTGAAAGATTAAAGATAGAGCTGATAGCAATCTATTTGAGGCACAGGGGCGGCGCAAAGAGGGTCACGTCCTCCCCGTCTTAGTCAAGGGACATTTAACACTCCGGTCGTTGCTCAGGGACAGCCGGAGACAGGGAGATAGGGGGCGGCGCAGAGAGGGTCACGAACTCCCCGACATCATCGCGGGACATCCGGCACTCCGGTCACCACTACGAGACCTCCGGAGACAGGGGGGCACACAGAGGGGGTCGCAACCTCCCGGCCTTCGTCACGGGACGTCCAACACTCCGGTCAACACTCCAGGACAGCAAGTCATAGGGAGACAGGGAGACGGGACAGGCGTTAGACAGCTCATGAGATTGTAGTAGGCGGACATAGCAATAGATACAAGTGGTAGGCATATATGTGAATGGAGTAGATATATGAAGTAGGCGTATTATGTGAATAGAAATGGAAGTACTTAACCCAGCAATGAAACCGCATTGACTGTTAATCTGTTAACAGTCTGTTAATACTGTTAATCAGTTGACAGGACCACGGACAGACGGCGGTGAATAACTGATCCAAGGCCTCGGAGGTGCATGTAGAGCAGTCACTACAATCTTGGCCAAGACCCCGAGGCATCCATCACCTTAGTCAGCGCAGGAGACGGGCACTCAGAGAGAAGGGGGGAAATGGGGGGGGGGGGGGGGAGAGGGGAGGGGGGGGGAAGAGTTAGAGAGTTCCCATGTTTGTGGTGCTGCAAAGGAGCAGACATGTAGTACCCTGTAGTGCCATGTAGTACCATGTAGTACCCCGTAGTGCCATGTAGTACCCTATAGTACCCTGTAGTGCCATGTAGTGCCATGTAGTACCCTGTAGTACCCTGTAGTACCCTGTAGTGTCATGTAGTACCCTGTAGTGCCCTGTGGTACCCTGTAGTGCCACATAGAGCCACGTAGAGCCATGTAGTGCCATGTAGTACCATGTAGTACCATGTAGTACCATGTAGTACCCTGTACCCTAACTAAACTACCCTGTAGTAAACTACCCAGTGGTACCATGTAGTACCCTGTACCATAACTAAACTACACAGATTAATCTAAAGGTCAGTCCCCGACCAGGTGAGATCAGGGTAGGTTGAAGGAGAGAGAGAAAAGATGAGTCTTAAGCAGGGATTTAAAAGCTTCGACAGAGCAGGCGCCCCTGATGACGGCAGGTAATTTGTTCCACAGGTAGGGAGCGCGGTAGACAAAGGCTCTGTGGCCGGCGGATTTCTTTTTAACCCTAGGGGTCGATAGAAGCCCCGCATTTTGTGAGCGCAGAGCACGAGCGGGCGAGTATCGGGAGATGAGATCGGATAGATCGAGCGGTGCAAGCCCATTTAAAATTTTGTAGGTGAGGAGTAGCTCTTTAAAGTCAGAACGGGCTTGGATAGGAAGCCAGTGTAGGGCGGACAAAACTGGTGTGATGTGATCAAATGTTCTAGTTCTAGTTAGTATCCGTGCAGCCGCATTTTGCACGAGTTGAAGATTTTTGATGCTTGAATTAGGTAGGCCTGAAAAAAGTGCATTACAGTAGTCCAGACGTGATGAGACAAAAGCATGAATCAGGGTTTCAGCATCAGCCAGAGTTAAAATGGGGCGTATTTTTGCGATATTACGAAGATGGAAGAATGCAATTTTGGTGACATTTTTTATATGTGCATTAAATGAGAGGGAGGAATCAAAAATGACTCCGAGGTTTTTTATGGTGGAGCTCTGGGATACATGACAGGTATCAAAGTCGAGGGAGATGTCCTGAAACAGGCCTCTGTGGTTTGGGGGGCCAACAATTAACATCTCAGTTTTATCTGCATTAAGGAGTAGAAAGTTTTGCGACATCCATTTTTTGACGGGCGACATCCCTTTTGATGACAGGCATGCCACGCCAGCACAGAACCTGCTGTTCCCATTCCTGCAAGGGGTGCAAGGAGGATCGGATGATTGACTATGTTGAAGGCTGCTGACAGGTCCAGGAGAATCAGGACAGAGGAGAGGCCTTTATGAGGGCCATCTCTTCGTCATGACTGGTCTCGAAGCCTGATTTATTTGGGTCCAGGAGGTTGTTCTGTAATAGGTTATGGGAATCAGTGAGCTGATATGCATATGGCACGTTCAAGTGTTTTAGAGAGAGAAGATCGAAGAGAGACAGCACGATGGTTATCTTTAACGGTGGGGTTCAGGTTGTTTTAGAGAGGTGGGAACCACTTCGGAGTTGTTGGTATTGATGGTTGTTGTAGTCAGGAATGGGAGGATGTCTGGTGCAATGGTCTGGAGGAGTGGGGAGGGAACCGGGTCCAGCTGGCATGTAGTGGGACAGTTCAACATCACCAGTGTCATAACTTCAGCATCTGTAAGGGGGGGGGAGAAAGATGATGAAGTGAAAGATGAGGTTCTTGTTTCAGCTCTTCGAGAGGGTGGGGTTGGGAGAAGCAGCTGTTCTCTGCCTTTTTCTCAAAGAAGATGACAGAGAGAGAGGGGGACATGGCGGCGTCCAGTGTGTGGAGGTTCGTATGGTGAAACAAGGAGGCTTTGACCGTAGTAATGTTTTTGGTGAATATTGACAAGAGGTCAAGTAGTGATGTCACCAGTGAGGTGGGTCTTTTTGCACTTCTTCTTAGGCTCTTTCTTCTCTATCTGCATCCATCAGCCACGGTATGGGTGGGGAATGGCTGGCAGGCTTCTTGGCGAGGGGACAGAGCGACACCATGACAGTATAGCACCACAGGAAAAACACATACAAAAATGTGATGCAACACTTCGGCCAAATTACCCAGCCCTATACTGTACAATGTACAAACATAATATCAACTACATAATGAAAATAATTATATTTGACAGTAGATTTTACCTTTAAGGAACAGGCCATAAATGAATGGAAGCAGATACAGACCACTAGCCTAGCTTAAAACTCTTGGAGAGGTCGGATAGCGGGTCCGTATCCACTTCCATTCATTTGTGCTAAGCTAGGTTAGCTTGCAGCCGAATAGCTTTCTACTGCACGCACAGAGAGTGTACATATACATAGAAGTGGGTACATATAGACACACATGTGGGTGTTGCTCAGGAGGTAGAGTGGTCGTCTGGTAATCGGAAGGTTCCTGGTTTGATTCCCGGTTCAATTCCCGCTCTTCAGGGGCAGCGTGTTGAAGTGTCCTTGAGCAAGACACTACTTAACCCCTAATTGCTCCTGATGAGCCGGTTGGCACCTTGCATGGTTGCATGAATGGGTGAATGTGAGGAGCGTGGATAAAAGCGCTATATAAACGCACCATTTACCGTTCACTATTTATATACAATCCTCCCACACAGTAACCAACATATTCTCTTAACTGATTCCTAGCATATTATACTAGGAAAAGATGTACACCGATGTACACCGATGTCTAGCTGCTCTGTTACTTGTTGTATGAAATACTTGCCAGTAGTGTAGTCAATGCAAAGCAAAGCTTTGGAAAACTAGCCGGGTTCTGAGCTTTAAAACTGAGCCCGCTGTGGCAGTAAAGTTAATGTCGGATAATCCACCATCATCATCATCATCATCATCATCATTAAGTTTCAGAGTTTTGAAAGTAGGCGGAATTAACCAAGGTCAGGAGTTCATCATTTCAATTTTAAGATGATGGTGATGAGGCAGTGTGTAATTGAAATATAACTAATGGTTCTATGTTTCACTTTGAGACATAAATCATGTTAGAAATAGGCTTACTAATAGGCTACCGTTTAAAAAGTTTTCTTTTCTTTATATAACTCAAATTAATAATGACAATTCCATGATGTAAATATATACATACCTTAGTTTTATTCAATGTGTCCTTCTGGTCAGTTATTATTATCTCCACCAGGTGAGTCTCTCTGTCCGCAACTAATCTTAATAATAATAATGGATTGGATTTATATAGCGCTCTTCATGACACCCCAGTGACCCCAGAGCGCTTTCAGAGTCCATTATTTGTTCATACACAGTCATACCGGTGGTGGTAAGCTACAATTGCAGCCAGAGCTGCCCTGAGGCAGACTCACGGAAGCGTGACGATTAATCATCGCCTACGGCCCCTCCGACCACCACCAACATTCATTCACATGCATACACATTCATACGAGGCAAGTAGGTTAAGTGTCTTGCCCAAGGACACAACGGCAGTCTTGCAAACAGGGTCCATTTGGAGGAATATTTTTCCCATCAGTCAACGACAAGTATTTTATTTGAATTAATTTCCATAATTGTCCATTGAAATACAATACATACAGTATATTCAGCATGATGAAGTTACACTTATTGACCCATAAAAGGGCAATACTACACAGGTTTGTTGGTAATCAGCTATCTGGCACCTGTTTACAAAGTGCCACAGTAAATCTATTGTCATTGCTATAATAACTATGTATTAAAAACATGTATTCATTAATTTCCAAGTATATTCAAACATATATATATACTGTAAATATAAATATTATATTTATTTATATTTATATAAACATAAATTTATATACGGTAAATATAGTATCTACGTCTATGTATTCCTAATAGCCTGTTAAGATCAGCTGGTGATTCCTCAGACTATATAACTGTATATATATCACCTAAATCCCATGTTGATTGAAATAGACCACGCCCCCTTTCATATCTCAGGAACAGTTTGTCGTAAAAAGACGTGTCAATGAACTTAAAGGTTTATTCCACCCAAATAGTTTTAAAGGTTAATTCCACCCAATAGTATAATAGTGTATAAGCACTGCAGAGGGTGGTTAATTAAAAAACGTCCAATGCATCGCATCACTGTCTGGTACACCACCTCCTGCAATCGAGACAGTTCCAGGAACAGTAAGCTCAGGAACAGCTTCTTCCTGTCAGATGTCCTCTTGGCTGAACTCTGCACCACAGTGACATCCCCCAATCTCTCTCTCTCTCTCTCTCTCATCCTCTCTCTCTCTCTCTCTCTCTCTCTCTCTCTCTCTCTCTCTCTCATCTCTCTCTCTCTCTCTTTCTCTCTCTTTCTCTCGTCTCTCTCATCTCTCTCTCTCTCTTTCTCTCTCTTTCTCTTTCTCTTTCTCTTTCTCTTCTCTCTCTCTCTCCTCTCTCTCTCTCTCTCTCTCTCTCTCTCTCTCTCTCTCTCTCTCTCTCTCTCTCTCTCTCTCTCTCTCTCTCTCTCTCCTCTCTCTCTCTCTCTCTCTCTCTCTCTCTCTCTCTCTCTCTCCCTCCCTCCCTCTATCACACACTATCTCCCTTCATACCTTCATTATATCACTACATCCAATTTATAGTATATCCATAATATACAGTAACACTGTATGATTTGACTTCCTGGACTTTTACTTTTAAAACAACATTGTTCAATATTACACTTACTGTGTACAGTGTACACTTACTGTAGATGTCTGTATATTTTCATACTGTATATTTTATATTAGAATGTAATAATACATAACATAGGAAATGTAAATCCCGGACCGTATTTTATTATTATTATTATTACTTTATTATTAGGCTTATTTCATTCTTTATTCTTAGGCTTATTTTTTTTATTCTTAATCGTGACCAGTGTTGGTGCTAGTTACTGAAAAATAGTAACTCAGTTACTTTACTAGTTACTTCATTTCCAAAGTAACTTCGTTACTGTACTAGTTACTTACACCCAAAAGTAATGAGTTACTGTGAAAAGTAACTATTTAGTTATTTAAAAAAAAAAAAAAAAAAATTTGCTCAAGTCCATGCCCCATATACTCAAAATCGGTTGATCAACTTGACAGTTTCCATTCACATCACCGAACTCTGCTAAGCAATGTGGTCTAGAGCGTTTCATTTATATTCCCTCCCCGCTGTATGTATATTTCTCTCCCACCACACCACCCCCTTCCTAATGTACAGTCCCCTCCCCATCATATGTATATACTCTGTCAGGATCTAGGGGTAACAGTACTGTATATTTGAATACCGCTTATGTCACAAATGTATCAGTACTAAATACCTATATGTCCCTATGCCATAAATGTCATGTATGTTGTGTATGTCATAAATGTCTATATGAATTGAAAATGGGGGACCCTGATGGAAACAAGACAAACGTCTTTCTCAGGTCTGCATCCCCTTAACAATTGTATGTATTGAGCCATACTGTATTGTACCCATTCTGCAATCTGTTAAATAAAGTTTTCATTCATTCATTCATTCATCCATTCATTAATTCATTCATAACCATCTTGCAGCGTTGTTATCAAAGCATTGCAACGTAGAATAGTTAGGATATCAATTGTGCATGAAAGGACTATATTTATATTGTTTGATTAGTATTATGAGATTCCCCTGGCAGATTTTGTACAGTCAAAATCCGTTGATCTTGAGTTTCAGTGAACACATTGCACTCACCGTCACCAGTCTGCGGTGGTCGAGATGTAACGTTAGTCCAGTTGACTCCAGCAGCCCTTCAAACATGTTCTTTATCTCGTTTCCATGTTGTATATTAATTATCTCTCCAAGTAGTTGCTAAATGGTTTGTTAGTTCGTTATTATTACTGCGTTCTTATTATGTAGATTCATAGCGAGCGTCCTCTTGTTGTTTACTGTAGAGAGCGCCTATTTCTTTCAGAACGTCAGTGGCCAATCAGAAGTGCGAAACCAGAATGAGGCTACGGAAAGAAATAATAATAATAATAATACTTCGTTTTATATAGCGCCTTTCAGTCTACAGTAAACAAAACAAACGCAGGCGAAATAAGGACGCTCGCTATGAATCTACATAAAAAGAACGCAGTAACAAACTAACAAACCATTCAGTAACGTAAGTAGCGTTACTGAATTTCAAAAGTAATGCGTTAGAGTACTAGTTGCGGCAAAAAGTAACTTCGTTTCTGTAACGCGTTACTTTGTAACGCGTTAGTCCCAACACTGATCGTGACTAATTGTGTTGTCTATACCTAAATGTTTACCATGAGCGATTTGTAGTGCCAAATTTCCCCTTGTGATGATTAAAGTATTTATATTCTATTCTATATCTATTCTATATGATAGCAATGTATATAATAACACTATATATACATTTAGCAGCAGTGGTTAGGCACTCCGGTTTCCTCCCACCAAAATACATGCATGCTAGGTGGTATATCCTGCCATTGCCCTTGACCAAGGTACTGGCATTATAACTGGACTTGGTTCCTGGGTGCTGCACTATGTGTGGCAGTGCCCACTGCTCCTAAATAGTTCAGATGGGTCAAATGCAGAGGACAAATTCCCCCAAGGGGATTAATAAAGGTTCAACTTAACTTACTTAAAAACGTGTGTGTGTGTGTGTGTATATATCTGTATATCCACACTGTATATACATTTATCTATATCTGTACATATATATCCATACCTATATATACCTGTATATAATAATATACATACATTAGCTTAGCGTATTTACTCAGTAGCTTCGTCATATATGCTCCATATACAGTATTCACATGTTATACTGTATACTGCAATGCACTTTACTGCCACCTTGCACTCTGATTAGATGCCAACTTCACTTCATTGTACTCTGTACTTATATTTGTGCAATGACAATAAATGTAATCTAATCTAATCTACACTTAAATCCTGCCTAATGTGTAGGCTACTAGAAAATAAACGAGTGGCTGCCGCCTGGTGGTTATTTGTGCTCTACTGAGCGCACCTTTCTATTTTTCATTATTAAATATTCAAAATAATTGAAAATAAAAGTATCTTATAAAAAGGGGGGGGGGGGTCATCTTATAATCAGAGTCGTCTTATGTTTGGCCCAATAAGGTACATGTGGCGGGCAAAAGTGGCTCAGGAGGTAGAGCGGTCTTCTGGTAATCAGAAGGTTCCCAGTTCGACTCCCGGGGCAACGTGCCCTTGAGCAAGACACTTAACCCCTTAACTGCTCCCGATGAGCAGGTCGGCACCTTGCATGGTGGCCTCCACCGTCGGTGTGCGTGAATGTGTGAGTGAATGGGTGAATGGGACTGGGAGGCATAAGTTGTAAAGTGCTTTGGACAAACGTGCTCTATAAATCCATCCCATTTACCATTTACTGTACATGTATGTAACCTGCTATACTGCCAGACCCTGCAGACACCTGGTGCATGAGTCACGCTGGTCACGAAAGTTGTCAGGTCATGCTCGGCCTACCATGGTCCGTCAGACTGAAATGTGCATTGATGAACTTTCAAGAATGCGATGCTGGTTAAGTGGGCCTCCATATAGCAATGCTCTTTTTAACGGATGAGTTATAATGCACGATGTATGACTTGCGTACGTGCCGCGGGTTCAGATGGCCCTGCTTGCTATGTGGATGTGGCTGCCTTCCAAGTCTCATGATTTGCCGCTCTGGTGTCATCTAAGTACAGAGCCGCCCCACGTGGAGGGCGGCAGCGCGGATGATGAGGGGCACAGCACGTCCACCAAAGAGCCTCGTCTGTTGGCGGCTTCAAAAGGCTAGACACGTCTCACTAGACACGTCCTCCTGACTATCAACCTCTTCAACTTGCTGGTGTCGTGCTCGTTGGTTTTGATGGGTTAAAAAAGCTCACATCTGCACAAAAGTTAACTCGGTGCAGGCAAAGTCAGAATTCTGACTTTTAGTGGGTCAACTAATTTATTTGTGTGCAAAATATTGACATATATCTTGTTCTGTCTGATTAGAATTCTTGCTTGTTTTTATTAGTTTTTTCCTCTGTGCTTATACTTTGTATAAGTTGTATTGTTTCCTCTGTGCTTATACTTTGTATAAGTTGTATTGTTTTCTCTGTGCTTATACTTTGTATAACTTGTATTGTTTTCTCTGTGCTTATACTTTGTATAAGTTGTATTGTTTTCTCTGTGCTTATACTTTGTATAAGTTGTATGTTTTGTAAGTCGGACCCATGCAGGTAGACTAGTCGGTGCACTTTACATCAACTAATGGAGATCCTATAATAAACTAAACTAAACAAAAAAAACTGTACTGTACTGTACTGTAAAAATACTGTACTTGAAAATGCTGACGTCCTGAAAATGATTCATAATGTCAAATGTGCTCCATGTGGCTGAACTTGGCCTTTCTGTGAGAACGGGGTCATCTGGGGGTTGAGCGGTCAGACGAGTCACGAGTGAGACTGAAAGGGAATCTCTCTGTTTAAAATACACCCAGTCAGTAAGCGGCTTCCAAAAAGAACCTGTGACTACAGTCGATGAATGCAGTATGTGAGATACTGTATGAAAGGTGCAGCTGGCCCTTGTCCAAGGTGTTGAACTGCTGTGGAATAGGTTAGATTTACAGATGGGATTAGTGTCAGAGGTTGACCAGACAGTGCTCCCCAGTTAACTGCTTTACTATCATCTAACAAAATGTATGTGCACCTTTTCTTATTGATATCCTGTGGGATACCCATTTTTGTGGCATTGGATTTACTGACAATTGGAGTCTCAAGTTTGCTTTTATTTGTCATGTATAAAGTACATGTACATTACAGTGCAATGCTTGGTTCTGTATGGGCCCCTGGGAATGTGCTTCATATAGTAAAATAAAAAGTAAGTAAAAGAGGAATAAAGTCCCAACACTATACAAATATTCAGTAATTTATACAATATACAACTAAAGAACAACTAAAGTACAATCAAGTAAAAATGCAGGCAATGAGGTACAAAAATGCAGACAATGAGGTACAAAATGCAGACAATGAGGTACAAAAATGCAAACTTTAAAAAAATGCAAACTTAAAAAAATGCAAAATGCAAAAATGAGGTATGGATGTAGTGCAAATCTCTTTAATAAATAGATAAAATATGGTGTAGTGTTTAAAGTGTCTAGAGTGAGTGTTAACACATTCCCCGTCAATGACGAGTTCACTCGTTGTTACCCGCCAAAACGTTGAGCGCCAACAACGAGTTAACTCGTTGTTATGATCGTTATTTCTTTTATTCGCTATTGCCATTCATAATTCACCGGGGCAGCCTGTGCAGGCTGTTCTGAGTGTGTCTGAGATCGCAGACGGTCAATACCGCCGCCTAACGCCTTGTGGCCGCTATTGCACTCCATTTGAAATGATGTAGTTTTCTGGGTCGAGCTGAGCCGTTTAAATACTCCGGGGTTTAAATACTCTGGGGTTTAAATACTACAGCAAGACAAGCGCTTACAACGATGCATCAACTAAGCCCCCCCCCCTCGTTCATATGCAATGCCGGATAACGTGGGACGGACTACCGTGACCAGTACTTGGAATGGCGATCAGATAATTGGAAAAAAATAATTGCATTACATCAGAGACAAGGTAAGGACTATATATATCCAATCTTGCGTTGATCCAATATTTTGATCCCGCGATCGAAGCCTGTCTGTGTGGAATGTGTGTGTGCTGTGTCCCCTTGGTCACATCACGGCACGGAGGGGCGCCCCGCTCTAAACCACATTTCATGCTTGCATGAGGGAAGATAATACCGATAATCTAGCGTTGATTTCTGGATGATTCGATAATCAGGCGAAAAATTACAAGGTGATAAGTGGATTTCATTAAGGGCTGTTTTCGCGTCTTTTCCTTGGATTACTCAGAATCACCCAAACTATACTCATATTCACCACGGTAGAAAACGGAAATGTACAAATGAAAAAATTATCTGTTTTTTGCTCACTGACAATCTACAACGTTATTAGATTCATAGCTATAATATTTAATATAGTTTTAAGCACTGCAAACACAGCATTCTCCTCATTGAACAAAGCGCTGGCACACAACGACCCAATGCCCATAGCGCCCTCTGGCGACCAATGTGTTAAGGTGAGTGTTTTTTAAAGTGAGTGTGTGCATGTGGACTGGCCATGAGACTCCGGTAGTGTTTTCCTCACCACAGCAGTGCAAAGAGGCAGTTGTTTGGGTGACTAGAGTCTTGGACTATTCTCTTAGCCTTGGCCGTGCAACGCTTGGTGTAAATGTCCTGGGGGGATGACAGACTGTTCTAAGGACAGGTTGAATATGTCAGTGAATACCCGGGCCAGTTGGTTGGCACAGACTTTTAGGACGCAACCGGGGATGCCGTTCGGTCCTGCTGCCTTCCTGGAATTCACTTTCCTAAAAGGTCCTCCTCACCTCATGCTCTGTTAACCTGAACACTGAGTCTCCATCGGCAGTGGCTCTACTCTCTATTGCAGTGGCCTGTAGGCTGTTGTTGGAATTTACAGCCTCAAACCGTGCATAGAAAGTATTTAGCTCATTGAGACATCAGTGTTCAGCATGGGGGGGTGCCTTTGTAGTCTGTCATCGTTCTGAGGCCCTGCCACATACCCCTGGAATCAGCCTGTTCAGCTCCACCTTATCCCTGTACTGTTCTCCGTAAATTGTAGCGTGCCGCCTTGTGCTTGTCCATGTTGCCTGTCACGAGCCCGGCGCTGTAGGCTGAGGTGAGCGCATTCAGATTCAGATTTGTCTACCCAAGGCTTTTGCTTTGGGAAAACTCTAATTGTGGTGGAGGGGACTATTTCTTCTACCAGAGTACCAACAATGTCTAGCACTGTTTCTGTGTAATAATTTTTATTGTCTGTGTTCCATGGACTAAGAGCTTGTGATTTATACCCTTCCTTAAATTGCAAGTAGCAATTATCTAACATATTCTTGCCTCTGGTGGGACAAGCTACATCAGCTGTCTGGAGTTTGTTTACCTCATCGTGAAGCTCTTAAAGCGCTGCCCCAGTGTTGGCTTGAGGTGGAATATAGACTCCGATCAAGATGACCGATGTGAATTCTCTCGGGATGAAGAATGGACGACACTTGATGGATATATATCCCAGGTTGGCCGAGCAGTGGTCCGGTAGTTCCTTCATGTTCCCCGGATCGCGCCAGTTGTTGTTAATCATGAGACTCACGCCACTTCCTTTTGACTTTTTAGACTCCTCCGTTCTGTCGTGGTGAATGGAGAAGCCAAGTTTCCTCAGCCAAGTTTCGGTTAAAAAAAAAAGGACATTGCAGTCCCGAATGTCCTTCTGGTACTTGATTCTGGCTCTGATGTCGGCGAGTTTGTTTTAGATGAACTGGACGTTGGCCAGCAGGATGCTGGGGAGCGGTGATCGGTGAGCCGGGGAAAAGAGTTTGTTCCAAATGCCGGCTCATTTCCCCTGTCGTCTTCTACGTCTGGGTGAGAAGTCGTTGTTGTTGTTACTGAAGATCTCCGCCGGCCATTGTTCGTCAGCGAACCGCTCGAGAGAGAGAGAGCAATCCAACCGGTGAGTGTCACCAGACCCCCATGGGAAGTATATAGATCTAGGGATAAAGTGTGCAAACGCACGGATACATACTCAGCTGACCTACCACACATGAATTTCCCCAAGACCACAAACAGACACGGGAGAATGTTTAAGAAACAATAAGAAATACTTTATTACAGGAAATATATATATATATAGCATACAAGTTCATAAACCTAGATAACTAACTACTAACTAACCTAATCTAAAATACCAGTGCCCGTAGGCCTAGGGTGAATAAAAGAGGAAGCGCTTCTCTGCACTGTAGGCCAACCCCAAGCTGCTACTCCCACCCCTACTATCTGTTCTGCCACTGAAGCACTGCACACGTGGGAAATGGTGCCGATACTGCACCCAGGTCTGGAAATGGTCACAAACTAATCCAGAATCACACTGCACACTACACTACAAACATAGCCTGAGAATATAAATACCACACATCTGGTCTCAGAGAGTCACAGCACATAATCAAGTACTATTAGGAACAATACACACTGGTGGCACACAGCAAAGATAAGGGGGCATGTCTAGGGTAGTGGGTATGGGATGCTACAAGGTTTAGGTCTGGTGCCAGAATGTTCCTCCCACATCCTAGCCTAGGTTGGGGCAGTGAAAAGCGCTGGTCATAGTTGGTAGACAATACGACAAAAAGGATATAACGCGACCCGGAGGCGCGTGGGCGGGGAGGGTCTCTCCCCCCCTCTCTCTCTCCCACGGCCCCGGGCTGAAAAGCGCTCCGACTGGGACCAGGGAATAGGGTACTTCTTAGTACAGAGCAGACCAGGGTAATGCGGTAGTGTCCTCCTGGCGGCAAGGAAATAGCACAGTTAATTACACACGTCGAGCTCCTACATTCATTTGTTAGTCAAATAGCCGCCCCGTTGTACTGCTCTCCAACGAGCGGGCCCATGTTAATAGTAGCAGCGTTTCAGCACGTGGTGCTCTCAATTCTCTTCAATTGTAATGTCAGTTTGTATTATCCAAAGTTCCTTATAGCACAGTTCATATATTCCTTTTTACTGATAGCTCGGGAAACAGTACATTCATCCGGCGCAGATATACCGATACTTTGTGTTTACTCACGGCGTGTAGCGTGGCTACAATGTCTCTCTCTTGGTTTCGGCTCCACTCGTTCCCCAGAGAGAAAGTGAACACAGCAGGCTTGGAGCAGTAAGTGTTCTCACTGGAACAAGGCACTAGAGAAGGGTAGCGTGTCCTCGTATCTCCGCAGTTCCGTGTTCCTGGTGTCGTCCGTGCGACTCTGTTCTGCCTACTGCCAAACACGAATCCTCCTTTCAACAGCGCCCGTCCTTCCGGGCACCGCCCCTCCACGCCAGCCAGCCAATCCATCTCCTGCTCCCTCCAGCTGCACACCCCGGCTGCGTAAGAAAGAGGGACCACTTGTGTAGACTGTACGACTGCAAATAGGTTATCCCCCCCTGGTGGCCTGCTGTCACTGGACTCTGCACATATCACCATCCCCACAGGACGGCTCCCCATGCTCCCACCGGGACTCCGTGGACCTCATCTAAGAGGGAAGAAGGGACAGCATGGCGCAGTACTGCGATAGGATAGTCCAATACGCAACACAGTCGGAATTACACTTGCCTGTTAAAACGGCCAGGTAAGCATCTAGGTCCTCATCAGGACCATCACTGGGCGTGTCGTCCTCTCAGGGTCCCGTAGGTACATCAACACACATACATACAGACACACACATACCCCCACCCGCGACATGAGTAAACTGTAATCCAATTTCAATAAGTGACTGACGGTCATATACATTAAATACACTAGCAGTTCCTAGTGCTGTCAGGTGATAAAAAAATTTATCTAATTAATTACAGGATTTGTAATTAATTAATCGAATTAATCACATTTTAATCGCATAACCATTTTAGGCCTGATATTCTATATTCTATAATCATATTTCGGTAACACTTTATAATAACACTCAGTTATAAGACCTTTATAAGGTATTTGTAGATAATGAACTAATCATGAGCAAACCATTTATATACATTCATAAATTATTATTAGATCATTTATAACTATATTTGTATAACATTTACAAATTAGTTCTACATTATTTATAACTCATTATCAACATTGTTTGTACTTGATTTGTTCATCATTAAATAATGTTGTTTAATGTGTAGTAACACAGTTGTAGATACTTTAAAAAATGGATATGAAAAAACTACTATACTGTACCTCCATTTATTTGTTCATGTTCAACAAATGATTTGTTAAGACATTCATAAAACATCTATAAATCATTTGCAGATGCTATTGTGCGCCCTAATCCCATCCCAATTTCGTATCATCCAATTCAACCCTCCCCTGTCACGGACGCTGTTTTTTGCCTCCCACAAGCCGGCTGCAATGTGGACTAAGTCATACATAGCACAAGTCCCCTCCGGTACTTGAGGTAACAGCAGTCGCATCTTTTCACCTGCGCAGCTCGATCTCTCAGTGGCGAGGAGTAACGCGTGGGAGCTCACGCTGCCCCCGACACTTCCTGATTCTACTGCGCAGGCGCACCAACCGACCTGTAGGAGTCGCTGTCCACAACGCCCGATCCCCACCCATCAGTTTCCCACCCCCTAATACGGCCAATGTGTATTAGTACGGACGACCAGCTAAACTGAAAGCAAATGTGGAGCGCTGGGCTCGAACTGACGAGCCCAGCGTCTCCAGCATTTTGTGGCGAGTGCCTTGCCCACTACGCCACGTAGCCGCCGCTCGGATACACCCTTCTTTGTGACATCAAACAGTTAAGTTATGAAAGCTGGAGGGAAAACAACATTGTATTTGAAGTTACTGCACTTTGCCTGTACATTACCTGTATAATTATTTAAGGAAATCGTGCAGCAGAGTGCAGTATCTGATTTTTTGGGGTTAATTAAAATAATTTAGTCATATTTTTGTATGCCTAAAGATTACTTCATTAATACATGTTAAATCTGGGTACTATCATCTATCTACCTATAACACATTTTGGATGGCAAGTCAAAAAACTTTAAAGCCATTTTTCTCAGTTTAACTGTTTGGAAGTTACTGCGGTCTGCCTGGGTTTTGAGTGTGATTTTGTAGTTACTGCAGTTTTTAAAACCCCATATCTCCAAAACTGAGCGACATTAACATCTGAAACTTGGTCACAAGATAAAACATTTATTGACAAGTTCAATTTCACTCATAACTCAATTTTGACTTTTTTCGAGTTACTGCGGTTAGCCTTGACAGGGCAGTATAGTCGTTTTTTCATATCCATTTTTTAAAGCATCTACAAATGTGTTATTACACATTAAACAACATTATTTAATGGTGAACAAATCAAGTACAAACAATGTTGATAATGGGTTATAAATAATGTAGAACTAATTTGTAAATGTTATACAAATATAGTTATAAATGATTTAATAATAATTTACGAATGTATATAAATGATTTGTTCATGATTAGTTCATTATCTACAAATACCTTATAAAGGTCTTATAACTGAGTGTTATTATAAAGTGTTACCCATATTTCAAATTGCATGTGTCCGGATGGCAGAATTCAGTTTCATTCATTTGCTTAGATTTTTCAGGTCTGGTCAATTTGAGCATGGTGTTATTCAGTCAAAGATAAACCATTTTTGTATTGATATTCTCATTTGGTTCATTACAATTTACTCAAGCCTAGTAACAGACACAGTATTTCTGACACTGGGAATACATTCCCTGAGATCCATGTCCCTAGAATCAGATACCAAGAACATGCAAATGGACCATATCAAAACAAAGTCTGCAATGTGTATTCTACGTTCTTATGGAATGAATGAGATTAAGAAATATTTAAATGAAATATATATATATTTTTTTTTATACATTTTGAGTTAATTTTCATAACGCGATAATTTGCTGTGTAATTAATTAATCTAATTAACGCGATAAACTGACAGCCTTGGTACATAAAATATCAAGTACAATCTCGACGGAGCCCACAGAGAGGCAGCCGGACACCGTGCGGCGCCATCTTGTTGGTGGACATGGTAACATGGAATATAAATTACTGTTGGAATAACCTCTGGAATGCCTGACTATAGGTTACTGCGTGTTGGAAGTGCAACTATGAACAGCCTGAACTATACTGCTTCTGATGTTTTTCCACCAGCTGTGCCTAGAACATTATGGACACTATTGACTAATTGATATGTGATTAGGTGCAGCTGCAAACAACCAACCTTGTCTGGACTGAGAGAACATGGGGATTGGCTGACAACCCAGTGAACCAACCCCAGCTTTCTTCCAGTCTCCCACCAGTGCGTGATGAAGTAATGGAGACACACCTGGGCTTTATAATGGGAGGCCACAGTAAAGATGGGGGACCACTCCAGGGCGGAAGTGTCCGACAGCTGCTATACCCCTGAACTGATTGGCTTTAGTTCCATCATCTCTAACCTCATCCTCCATCTACCAGCCTTCTCCACCACTGTGGGTGCAGAGGTCTACTCACCTGGGGGCCATTCAACGCACCATCACCCACCAGATAAGTTGCCTCTTGTTAACCCACATGTATAAATCCTACGACGCCGCATACACATGGACTACTCTGCAACAGACTCTAAAGCTCGGAGCATTCCCGTCAGTCATGGAGTTTAAAGGCATTGCACTTGACCTATGTACTGAATCATGTAATCCATCATTGTAATGATTGTAATTGTAATTCATTGTAATTCATAACTGTTATAATATTTGCGTTCTTTGTTACTCGTCATCACTGTAAATGAGGGAAACCTCAGTGCTTTCACGAGTATAAATAAAGGTTTGAATGAATGAATAAATGGTTAGATGTTAAACTGAGAACAACAGAGAGTTTTTCCTCTCCATTGGGTGTATTGACTCTGTGGAACTGACCAGATGTGGCTGGAATCAATGGAGGATCTACAGCGATGTTTCATGAATGCAGTGATTTGACCAGGTATCGTTGGATCAACAATACAATACGTTTGTCCCTGACCATTTTCACGTCAGGTAGTATAGCTTAGTTCCTATAGTGTGTTTCTCTTCCCTTCATCTGTTAATTAAAATGTTCAATCAATCAGTATATATTTGTTATTTATTTTTGGTATAGTGCTTAACAAGCATAATTTAATGTTGCCCAGTTGTGGCCTGTTGACGGGCAATACATATCAAAAGTTCCAAAACATCTATTGTGTTTGTATTTGTATGATCCACTATATAAACATAGTAATTATAATATCTACATACATGGCATTTGATTGGAGGCTAATCTCACTTTGTCCCACAGCAACATTAAAATAGTTTAGATTTGTGTATGTTGTTTATGTAAAAAAAATTACTTGAAAGTAACGCAATAGTTACTTTCTGAAGTAACTAGTTACTTTTATAATTTGTAACTGAGTAAGTAATTTAGTTACTTTTTGGAAGAAATAACTAGTTTCTGTAACTAGTTACTTTTTAAAAGTAACTTCCCCAACACTGGTAACCACAGACATTTGACTGAGTGCATGTTTAGCCTTGTGAATGTGACTGTAACCACTAACCAGAGTGTCAACCCTGAGTGGCTCATAGTTGAGTAAGTAAGTATAAACATAGTATCCACTTACCTGTGTGGCCATTGGGCATTTGTGTGTGTGGACATATTTTCCAGCGTGATCATGTACTATTGTTGGTGTATGCTGCCTCCATTACTCTCGCTCAGTGCTGGTAGGCCAGGGTACGGTACCTACCGCCCAAACCCAGGGTTCGCACAAGGTCCTTGAAGTGCTTAAAGTGCTTGATTGTTTACCAAAAAAAGTCAAGGCCTGGAATTCCTTGAAAACAGCAAATTTTTTAACAAGGTGCTTAAAAAGTCATTGAAATTCAAATCAACCATTTGCATTGAAAGTTTTGTTCATCCACGATAAAAAAATTCTGAATCAAGAAATACTTTTTTTTATTTAAAGTGTAACTAATTGTCGGAAATTGGAACCTGTGGAAACTGGTCCAGGTGGATCTCCTGGACCTGTGACATTAGGTTTAGTGATGGGGTCAGTGGTTAAAGTTAACATATTCACCTTATGTATACAATCCCTAATGCATACCTCTCCGATGGTAGTTTATTCACACAAGATACAAAAAATTACTCTTAACAGGCGCCCCCAAGATTGGCCATTTTCGTTTTTTGGTTTTTGAGGACTGCATACTTTTTTTGCAAACCAAAACAACATATTATACTTATAGCACATGCATGAGCGATGAGCCTGGTCTCTTTTGAAAGATGACATTCTGAAGGTTCTGATTCCAGAAAAAAAGTAACATAGATCTGAACTTGAGTTGTAAAAAAAATTTGTTACTCAAGTTTTTCTGTAATAGTTAGTAGTCCAGAGGTAGTATCTGTACAATTCATCGAGCCTACCACTCTGTCTCCCGTGCTGCGCTGGGCAACAGCGATCATGACGTAATCCATTTGATCCCTTGCTACAGGCAGAAATAAAAAAATCTGTAAACCTGTAGTAAGACGCTTCAAAGTGTGGTCCGGTGACGCTCGGGATAAACTCAGCGCTTGGCTGGAGCGTGCGGGCTGCGACCAGGGTTTCCTGGAGTGGGCGGGGCCAGAGGCTGGCAACAACCTGGACGAGTACACAGAGACTGTGATGTCATTTGTCAGCTTCTGTGAGGAGGTGTGTGTCCCCTCCCGCTCCAGGAAAGTCTACAACAACGACAAGCCCTGGTTCACAGCCCAGCTGCGACAGCTGAGGGTTGGGAAGGAGAAGGCCAGACGTAGTGGGGACAAGGCTAGTTTTAAGGAGGCCAAGTAGAGATTTGAGAGAGCAGTGAAGGAGGCGAAACAACGCTTCTCGGGGAAACTGCAGCTGCAGTTCTCCGAGGGGAACTCCTCTTCAGTCTGGAAAGGCCTCAAAACCATCACTAACTGCAAGCCAAAATCCCCACAGACGTCTGACAACCTTCTCCTTGCTAATGAGCTAAATGTATTCTACTGCAGGTTTGACAAGGAACCCCCGGCCCCCTTTTCTCACACCCCCAGACCACAATCGCCCCCCCCCCCCCCCCCCCCCCCCGGTCCCCAGTGGTAACCCCCCCTACCACGACCACCCCCACCCCACCCCCCCCTTACCCTTCCCCTCTCCCGCCACCCCCCCCCTCCTTTCTGAGTCAAAACTCAGAGGGCTGCTAGGGCTGGACCTCTGGACTTGAACTGTGCTGCACTGTATCCATGTCCCCAACCACTGCACTTTACTGTCTTATTGTTGTCTCACTGTTCTGTCCTGTTTTGCACTTATTTATTTATTATTATGTTTATTCCTAATTGTGAAAAAAATAATCAATGCACTGTAATGTCGAATCACGTTCCATTTTGTAACTGTACAATATGGTGAATAAAGTAATCTGAATCTAAATCTGAATTTCCCCAGAAGGTGGTATGGTTTACAAATCCAGACGGAGCCGCCTGAAGCCTTATGTAGTACATATCCAAATTTCATAAAGATCCATTCAGAAATGAGTGATTAGGAGTGATTTTGGTAAACTGTGTACAAAGGAAAACTCAGTTTTCTCATAGACTTCAATTCATTCGGCTGTTTTGCTCTACCTGTTTTCGTGTTTCTTCGTGTTCGTGTTTTTTTTATTTTTTTAGATCCCCATGTGGGGTATCATTGGAAAGCCACACTCATTGGCTACAACTATCCACAATCATTTTCGAGATCGGATGTAGATTGACGGAACTACTGCAGCCTGAGTCGGGAGTGGTATTTTGCGCAATACCGTGTACTTTGCACAAGCCTCAAATACCGGCATGTAACTCGAGAACCGCTGAATGGATTTTGTCGGATTTTGTCGCTATCGACAGGCAACAAATAAGCCTTCAATTCGATATATATATATATATATATATATATATATATATTGTATTACAAAAAATGCACACCCGAGCCACTAGGGGTCGCCAAAGTGCCGGTTGCAAAACATCCGAAAAACGTCCCATATAAGGGACGTTGCAGCTTAAGAGGATATGGTATCAATTGTCCATATGGGGGAAAAATATGTTTCACCAAATCCAATGCAGTCTGCAGAGATCTAAGTTCCATTCATAGAGCACCTTGAAATGATCTGATCACTCTCCTAAGGTATTATATAGTATTATTATAGGGTATATAGCATTGTGATGGGATGTATATATATATATGCTATATGTGTATGTGTGGGTATGCATGTGTTGATACTTTGCTAAAATCAAGGCCTAACACTGGCTACACCCAGTAGCTCAAGAATTAAATAAATAATAATAAATAAATAAACATGAAAATAAAAAAGGTTTCTGCCTCATCATTGCATTGTGCTTTGTGTTACAATGCAGATGTTGAATGTATTGTACTATAAAATGGATGTGGTTTTTTGCAATGATTTTTGCTTGATTTCAGTGATGTTTCCATGATGACTGTATTAGTGAATGGAAGCTTGTTATGGAAATTAACACTCCCATCACAAGCTCCAATAAAAAGCTCATGGCGATTATAGGCTACCAATGTTTTATGAAGCAACCATGCTGGATAGTGACTTGTTCAGTAAAATAGTGACACATATTTTTTCTTTTCATAATTTTTTTTCAATAATGTCTGCAATCTGTTTACTATCGTTTTTAACTTCACTGTATCTGATTAGTTACAGTTTTTTTTGTTATCAGGTGGGTTCTCCCTGCAAGGAGTCTAAAATATATATAAATTGGTGCAGTTCAAAAACAGAATAACCCTTCCTCCATACAGTTGAATGATCAGTCACACATAATGTGAATGTTTAGGTGTGAATGGGGCCAATTACCTCAAACAATGGGTATTGTTTTCACAGGGAGGAGGACAAACTAGTTGTTCTACCACCTGGACATGCAAGCTACCGGGCTTGCCCTCCCACACTAAAATGATTGAGACACTAACAGCATGGTGGATGCTGCCCCTGGGCCACTCGTGTGGTTTCTCCCAGTCAGCTATCTCCAACTGGCATGTTATCTCTGAAAACAGAGAAGCATCACATAGGGAAAAAATCACTAACGATCAAATATGATGGCACAGACTCTCTTTTTTTAATAATCAGTAATCTGCCTTGAGTAATACCTTTTGACAATGATAGGCTTCTCAAAGTCAAGGGCCATAGACAGGTTCCTATATCTGGGTTATCAGAGACTGGTCTCTAGTGTAGAAATACGTTGTTTTGTAGCATTGGTTTTAATTGAAGCACTCACACGTCAGGTGGCCAACATAAAAAAAATGTTTCCCAGTCCTTAAGAGCAAAGGAAATGCCTCTTAACAGGTGGGGGGCCGGGACCGGGCTCTCTTTAGGACGATTTGCCCACCGGGGCGACACAGCAATTTGCGAGCGTCTAGCGGCTCAGGTCTGCATTGTTTTATCAAACATATAATAGATAGAATTAAAGCCTATACTTGTTGCCGTTCGAATGCCACCTCAGCCGACCAAATCCGTTCAGCGGTTCTTGAGTTAGACGCCGATATGTCAGGCGTGCGACTTTGTACACACGAGCCTCATATTACCACCCCTGACTCCCGAGGCTCTGGAACTGTCAATAATTCGCCGATTGCGAAGATTATTGGACAGGGTTGTTGCCAATGAGTGTAGCTTTCCAAGGACACTCCCACCTGGGGTTGTGCAAATCAGTGATCTAAGTGAAAATGTACGAGCGAAAACATGCAGGAAGTGAAAAACACACAGAATGCATTGCCGTCAATGAGGAAATGGATTACTGGAGAACTTTCTTTTTCGTACACAGTTTTCCACGATCGCTCTAAATCACCCATTTCTGAACTGGTTTTTATGAAATTTGGACCTGTACTACATAGGACTTCAGGCTATGGACCCACTGTGTTTTCCAGCTTATACCAATTTATTTGGATATAATTTTTGGGATATTGCAACTACTACAGAAAAATGTTAGTACACAATTGCAAGTACAACTCAAGTTCAGCCCTATGTTACTCTATTTCATTAGCATTAAAAGAGATGTTTCTTTGCATCAAAGGGGGGGGGGTAGTTTTTTGATGCTCTGATCGTCAGCAACGGCATACATTTTGAATACTACATACGTTGATTGTTGCGATCGATGTGAAATCATTGTTGGATCAAAGTAGGATTGATGTCATATAGTCCTTACCTTTACTAGGAGGTATCCCAAAATGAATATTCCAATTGTCTGATCGTGATTTCCAGTATTGATGTCCATTGGGGGCCTGACACGCATTTGCACAAAATATGCATCAAGTGTGTTCCAAGCGTTCCAAGTTGCTTGAATGAACCGTTTCACTTGCCCGAAGCCAAATTCTCTGCCCGGATCATATAAGATGTAACACAGTGTGAAATAAGGTTTCAAAGGGTAGGCGATACTGCCACCTAGCAGGATTCGGCCGGTATTGCACTCTTGAGGTCTCAGAATGAGTTCCAATGGTAACACAGAGGTCCGTGAGACTGTATAGGATATTAAAATCGGAAAAAAGGAAAACGGACCAAATAACGTATATTGGCACTCAACGGTTGGCGAGCAAACACGTATACTGTATATACTCTAATGGCACAGAACGAGTTAAGAGGTTAATAGACAATAACCACAATAACACTATAGAGTCTAGTGTACGTGTGCAACAGCAGCTGAGACTGAGATACATGCGCTATGAGGGATTAAGAGTGAAGAGGGAGAGAAAGAGTGGGCAGAGTATAACTAGGTTGATATGCAGGACCCAACTTTCCCTCTGTCACCCAGAGTGCAACCTGGGATATCGCTTTGTTCTGAAAAGGTTACGGTTATGGTCAGTGTCTGCAGCCAGCCCTGCTCGAATTCCACGCACTTATAGTCACCCCCCCCTGGTTGTGGTCCAGGCCCATATTGTACGATACAGTGTGTGAAAAAGCATAGCCTACAAAGTGAATCTGTACAAATGTGACAGAGTGGGTCTGTCACTGATGCCGGGGCAGCACGCACGCACACATACACACAACATTCACTCATCATATACATTCATACATAATCAAACATGCATACATATCCATTAATCTAAGCATATGTAACGGGGAAGCCCGTGGGTATGTCCACAGTCACGGAAACGGGTGTGTTGACGAGTGACTGTGGCAGTGCGGGCTGGTAAATTAAACTCACTTCCCCATAACAGGGTTAACAGACGCATAGGTACGGTAGTTAGGAGTGAATTCACTTCTTAGTGCAGCGGCCTGTGTCGTCGCCCGCGGATGCGGGAGCCCCCTGTTCGACTCCCCCTCGGGACATTCTCATTTAACATCAAACACAACGCAGACCCAGTATGATCCGTCACAGTGGTGCCCAGTGACCCGGATGTCCTGAGGGGCGTGAGTTTAGGAAGGTGAGTGTAACGGGGAAGCCTGTGGGTATGTCCACAGTCACGGAAACAGGTGTGTTGACGAGTGACTGTGGCAGTGCGGGCTCGTAAATTAAACTCACTTCCCCATAACAGGGTTAACAGACGCATAGGTACGGTAGTTAGGAGTGAATTCACTTCTTAGTGCAGCGGCCTGTGTCGTCGCCCGCGGACGCGGGAGCCCCCTGTTCGACTCCCCCTCGGGACATTCTCATTTAACATCAAACACAACGCAGACCCAATATGATCCGTCACACATACATGCATTTATACATACATTCATATATCCATTCATACATATAGTTATTTATTGTGTTGTGTATATGTATTTATTTATTGGGTTGTGAGGGTATTTGGTGTTGGAGGTTGTTTTTAGATAATGTGTGTATAGGAAACGGTAATTCAATTGATGTGTAGCACCTGTTTAGTCTTGTTAATTAATTATGTGTGGCACCTGTGGAGGGGGAGGAGTGCAGGTGTCATGAGTGCTGCGTGCCCAAGGTTCTGGGTTCTTGCCCTGCACCAGTTACACTGTAGGTGACTGAGGGAAGTGCCGTATGTGTATTGTTAGTCTGTTTGTCTCTGTGGTGGTGCTTCACCAGATAACGGTTGCAAAATGGGTAACGAGGGAAGCGCCACCCAGTAAGTGTTTTGTCTATCAGATGCCGTTATTGTGGAACGCATCTGATAGACTGCAGAGGTAGTATAGTTTAGTTATTTATTTTGTTTATGTCACTTGTTATGAAATGTCACCTCTGCACTTTGGAGGCTGGGAAATAAAACAACACCCAAGACCATTTTTCCGACTACGACATTGTTTGTGAGAGTTTTTTGAGGAGTCTAGAAAGAACCCCGTCACAACAACAATCATCACTCTTGAGAAACAAAATTGACATGTTAAAATTGCTTCTTGGATCACATAATTCACTTTTATTGAGGAAACGCAAAGAAGAAAAAAGAAAGCCATCCTTTATCAAACATAACAAACATCATCCTTCATTGGAATAATACACTTTGACACTTTGGTAGATTTTGTACATTCTGTAAAGTAATATTGGGCCCATAAGACACACCAACAAATCCAAACACATCATACGCAAAATAGGGGTAACCCACTGAGGTTGCATTTGCAACAGTGTATATAATAGCAAATATAGAACTCGTAGAAGGGCCATTTATCCTATAATGTATTTCATAGCTAATAGGTTTGGGTCAATTCACTTGGAGCTCAGGAAGTATTGTCATTTGTATTGACAAACAAGAATTATAGAAAGGTTATCAAATGATTTTCATTTGACTTTTCAATAGGTTGAAATACATTAACAGCTGTAACAACTGTCACATTGTGACAGTTGTTACACATTGCTTTTAACAAAATAGCAACACTTCCTGGCTTAAATTTATGTTTAGATAAACCCCGGGGGCAGCTGGTTTGCACTGTACGGTATATCAGATTTTAAAGGATGAGTGTAATTCTTTATTTACATTTTTTTTATTGTCAACATAACTTGCGAACAGACCAAAACCTACAATGTATTTCATCTACTCTCAATGCACTCCCTACTCTCTCCCAAGGCTAATATATTGGAGGCTAAATCACCAGTAAGCCAATAGGAGATGGGGGGTGTGGCACATGCTCAGATTGCATTGGTGTTTGGAGACCAAATTGAAAAGGTTTGCTGGCCCTCTCTCTCTCTCTCTCTCTCTCTCTCTCTCTCTCTCTCTCTCTCTCTCTCTCTCTCTCTCTCTCTCTCTCTCTCTCTGTGAGACGATACCAACATTGGTATATGTTTATTTAAAAAGCACTCCTAAACAAATGACCAATTTACATGACTTCACTATTAGACCTCAGTGTCGGAGTTTATCCAGTTCTCAAGCCTGGATTACACTGGAGACACACACCCGGCTGTTCACACCAGCAGTAGAGCAGTAGTCCGGCTGTTCCCACCAGCAGTACGCACCAAACAGATTTAATATCTGGTATATGTCCAATTTGCTAGACCAGATGCCAAAAGCATCACTGCACAGATTGTGAGCCGTCTGTGGTGCTGCTGGTCTGAATCTGTTAACAAGGGCGTTGAAATGAAACTAGCTGCCAATTCCGGCATTTTCTTTCTGCCTAATGTAATCTCTGCATCATTGGAATTGAGGGTCCACTCTACTCCTCAATGTATTTCAGAGAAATAAATAAAGATTCAATGAAAAATGTAAATGAATGGAAATGCGTACAGAATCTTAACTGCACATATTTCACAGGATATGACGTGAAATGACGATAGTGACCATTTGCCTCTCCTATCCTTAGCTCTCAACCAGGAAGCACAATGCCCATGTTCATCGCAACGATGCATTATGCTCGACCAAAGCATCCAGTATGGCTGTTTTAAGCCTTTCTTTTGGAGAACAATGGAGTTCTATGACTTCTGAATATGAGCCACATCTGGTGTTGCCTAGATGGACAGAGAAATGGATTGTTGGTTTTGGACTTTTCGTAAGGCTATGTTGACAATAAGAAAACAAGTGCAATAGCTGCAACCTTTTTTGTGGTAGGCCATTCCATTTGCCACAACCCTTTTAGCCAATTGGCACACAGACACACACACACACACACTTGACCTCCATGCCTAATTTCAGCCTCCTAGGGCGAAACATGGGGCAACTAGAGGATGGGGAAATTTGTCAGCCAACCAACCAACTGACAGAATGACCTATAGAGCTGCTGGTCGCAGCTACACATTTAATTACACTGGCCTTATCCTATAAAAAGCAAACCTCACCTGGACCACAACATGAAATTCACCCATTGAAGAGAGTGAAAACATAAATAAAATAGCAAACACAACCACACATAAATACTTAGGGTGCACAGAGGCTGAAAACAATATCCTATTATTTCCCATTTGTCCTCCATGATGGAAGAAACACTGGTTATTATGTGCAAAACAACGGTTGCTCTGTGTTGATATATAAGAAATATATCAACAAAATGGTAAGAAATTGGTATCTTATTACTGGATCTTGTAAACCAGTGGAACAGTAATACCACACTTTTCCAGTGTTTCATCTACTCTATGACTCCACAGAAATTAGGAGTTTTCATTCAAACGTGGTTAGCAATGTTTACGGGCAGCCGTGTTGGAGACAAGAGAGACATAGCTACACAAACATTCCGTGCTAGGCCTCTATCGGTCTTAAATATGCAATCACGCCAAAGTGAACAGACCCCATATAAGTCAATAGACCTATCTTGAGCCTACGCTCTTTATTCTTGATCCTCCAATTACAACTGTTGCTCTGAGAGGGAAGCAACAGTTGTGATTGGAGGATCAAGAAAAGAGGGTGGGACTTGATAGGTCAATACCGGTTATCTGCACACATGTATGGTGCATAGTCGACACCCTTTTCTCCCGTTTTGCAGAATTCACCACCTACTTCGCTACCCCGTTACTAACTGCCGCCCGGCGCCTCTTCCACTGATACCGACACCAGAACACTGCAAACGCTTGGAGAGCAAAGCACAGCGGGAAGTCATAGAAGAAGGTGTTGACAAAGAACACGGCAACTAGGAAGGCATAAGCTAGCTTTCTAGTCACATGACCAAATGAGTAGAACACCGTCCCCCAAACACTTCTGTCACTTTTGTTTTCTGAGGAGGCGGGACTACAGCTCTCCTGACATATGGGAGTTGGTGATTGGCTAAAGCTCTCTTGTTGGGAAGCTGCACGGTCTTCTGAATGGCTATATATTATGTCCTGATGGGTGACTGCAGACCTTGCCTTTGTTTGTCTGAAGCTATCTTCTGCTAACGAGGGTGAGTTCTGAGTTAAACGTAGCAGTGACTCAGTGTTTCCGTCCTCTGCGGGGGCAACGCGTGAACTTGTTACAGGGGGGGAGAGAGTAAGAGCTATGTTAGTCACCGACTGAGTCATACTGTTTGTGTCACCAGCCGTGGCGAAATTTTTACAGAGGCCTTCGTCGGGGAACGAGGTTGAATCTGGATCTGTAAGTGAAAAGACACCAGAGTCAAATGCATCCGTCGACCCTTCCTCAGAGAGACCCTGCATCATCAGAGCAGGCATGTCTGACAGTCTCCCCCCTGTTTCCACTCCTACAGGATCCCCCCCCTTCTCCCAGGCGGACACGTCGTCTTTCAAACCTGACATCTGTTCTAAAATGCCCTCGTCCAAATCCGGGTGTGTGATTTCCACAAATGCCTCCTTCGCACCATAACCTATTCCTGATTCAAGTGCTACAAGACCCTCCTCAATGACGGGGTCTTTCTCTCTCGCTTCTTTAATACCATTCGTGATGATGGGGTCTTTCTCTCTCGCTTCTTTAATACCATTCGCAATGACGGGGTCTTTCTCTCTCGCTTCTTTAATACCATCCGCAACGACGGGGTCTTTCTCTCGTGCTTCTTTAATTTCTGATGATAATCTTTGTCTCCCTTCCTGTGTGCTACCTGCATCCCCTATCAACTCCTTCGTTACTTCCATTACAACCTTCTCTGTCACTTCTCTGTCTTCTTCCTCTGGGCTTATCTCAGTGTCTAATATATCCTCTTTGTTGCTCTCGACATCTCGCGCTTCGTGCCACCTTAGTTCTGCCCTCTCTATCGGATTCGGTTCGGCTGCGCTCTCACTGTATATCTCACTTAGTCTGAATCCCTCGTCATGATCTGGATTCGAGGCCTCTTGGTTTTCTGTCAACTCTGCCTCTTCCTGTGTTTGAACTGATATGTTTATTCCGTTTGTGCTGAATTTTTGTCTGCAGGCTTCTTTAGGAACGACTCCGTCACGACGACGCTGACTTGTGCCCTCCTCTGTTTGGTGCCAGATTAATTCATATACTTCCTTCTCGCCAGTTCTCCACTCTACATTCCCCTCAGTGTGAACCGTCTGTGTCAAGTTGTCCTCTTTTTCACTTCCATTATGTTCCTCTCTAGCTGTTCTCGTGAGCCCCAATTCCTCATGGGGTGTTTTTGGAAATGCTAATTTGTCTCCCTTCTGTCTATTCAAACCTGTGTCCGTAGGATTCAATTGTAAGCCTTTTTCATCATTTAACCACGCGTGCCTCTCCACCGCCTGGCTAGATTCAACCTCTACATCACATTTTCTACTCGTCTCTTGGCCTGTTTTACCAAACGTAACATCCTCTTCGGTCTGGCCCCGCCTGAATCCTTCCAATAATTCCGTACAATTTGACACCACTTCATCCTGCATCGATTCGTCTGATTTGAATTCATCTGCACCACCCGCGTGGCTCCGCTCGAATGCATCCGCGTGTAATCGTTCCGGTCTAACTCCGTTGGTTTTATCCCACTTTAATGCGTCTTTGTTATTTTGCCTCAGCCTGAATTCCTCGCATTTCTTTTCATCTCCGTACGCCCGGGAGATCTCCTCTGTTTGCTCAGGCCTAAATATCCCCCCTTCTGTATCTACTTCCTTGTCTGTATGGTTCAGGGTAAACCTTTTCTCCTCCCCTCGTCCTGGCGTGAACAACACATCCCCCTCCCTGTCCTCTGTCTCTTGTGTGATTGTCTCCCTAAATGCCAGTGTGTCGGCCGCCGCATTGTGTGCAGTACCTGTAACCTCCCTTTCCCTGTCCGGCCTCGCTCCCTGTGAGATCCTATCAACACCACTGGCCTTCTGAGACTCTGCTGTTGCTGTCATCTCCGTTGTCCCCCCCGTCTCCCCAGAGCTTGTTACCAACTCAGCCATATGGGGTGTGAAAGGCTCCTCCTCTCCTCCTCCTCCTCCGTCTCCCTCTCCCCTTCCTATCCCCCCTTTGTCTTCTCCGGCCTGCGCCGCATGCTCATCGTACCACCCAGTCCGGCTGTCAGCGCAGCCCCCGGACACAAGCGCTCCCCTCAAGGGGCCGCATTCCTGGGTAGTGTCGGTTACACGCGATGAGTCACGGACCGCCACGTTGTCGTCTCCCCCCGGGGGGGGAGAAATGCGCGCCTCTGCGGGCCGCCGCTCCTCCTCTGCGGTCAAATCGGTCTCTGCCAACAAGGTCACCTGATCGCGCGACGCAGGCCGCCACTCCGGAGCCAGAGCACAACGCGTGTCCCCGTGGGGGGCGGGTGTGGGTGTGGGTGCGTCCGAGTCCATCTGAAATGTGTTTCCGCTCTCGGCCGGCGCACGTTGTGTCCGGGGCTCCGTCTCGTGGTTCGACGGCGACACGGACGCGGCGGTCTGAAGCCATTCCGATTCGGGGACACCGGAGTGATCTTTACAGTCCGGGCCGTTGAGAAAGGCCTGCCATATGTCGCACACCGACGTATTATCGTCCGTGTTTTCGTCTGTGCCGCTGAGAAAGGCTTCCCACAGTTCACCCACGGAGGGTGCGTTGTCGTCCGTGTTATCCCCCGGAGACTGCGAAGAGGCACCCTCTCGTCTCCCGGTCCAGCGATTGTTGACGTCCGCAGTCCCCGAGCGCTGCGTCTTGTCATTGCTCCAGTCCAGCGTGAGCAAAGGAATCTGGTGGTAGGTGAGGATCTGCGGCCTCTCGTCAACGTGTTTCTTCTGGCGGATGCGGAAGAGGCTGGAGGAGCTGCCCAATAGGTGCGGCAGTGGTTGACGTTGATAGGTTCTCTGTTGTCGGGGATCTGCCAGGCCATTGGTCGAGTCCACTGATTGGGCCTTGAGCTCTTCCTGCGTCCTCTGGAAAAGGTAGTCCTGCCCACGACCCGACCCTGCTGTCCTTCGCCGGTTGCTTCTTATGCTATCCGCCTGTCAACAAGAAGTAATAGGTCAAGTGACACGTTCACGCTTTCACTTGTTAAACCACTCCTAGATTTTAAAATCAACATTGATTTGATAGGTTTCTTAAGGCCCTTAAGTAGATTACATTTTTAACATCAACCTTCGGATCCTGAATCACGTATGTTCCACACAACTCAACTTTTAAGCAGAGTGTAACTCCCAACAATCTCCAATGAGCCATTCATAAAAATGTCAATCAATATCAAATGTATAGCTGCATATGTGATGCAATGTGTTGCAAGCAACGCCACGGCAACTCTCCAGCGCACATGCCTATTTCTATTTACAATCCCGCCTTATGGGCGCGTTCACAAGCCATGGGCCACTGATCTTATTAATAGTTTGCACATGACTGATTTGGTAGAATGAGTGGTATGTTCTCAAGTGTTAGGTTAGCCCGGGGCAGGACAGTATGTTACACTAATGCCTCTATCCTGCTAAATACTCATACCACTCCACAGAAAGAAGAAAACATGTGCATATACAGCTCAGGGGGGGGGGGGTCTGTATACAGTTTTGGGACATGGGACAGGAACGATGCTCGGAGTTGATTAGAGAGTATTGGTCACTTACTCTATGGGCTGTGTTCTGGAGTCATTTGTCACTGAATAGGCACTGAGCACCAAGTCTATGCCTTCCTTACTAAATGGTATATGATATACATATAATGTTATATAATATATCGCTGCTGGCGGGACAAAACCTCATAACTCCAAAAACCCAACTTTTCAGCAGATGAAAAAAACTAACACAGATTTGAGGGCGAATAGAGTTACGAGGTTTAGACAGATGATTGGTTTAATGCTTTCCCATTGTGTAGACTTTGTAAAGCCACACACACACATGGAGGATGATCTACTGAGTTGAAAAAAAAATAAAAAAAATGGAGTTACGATGGTTTTGTCCCGCCAGCAGCGATATAATGTTTCCATCTTGAAAGGGAATGATGAGCCTCACCAAAGGGGTGTGATCTTCGTGGTTTGTGATCTTCATGGGATAGTGTGTGGCTGCTGTTTCTGTAAAATAGACAGGGCTCATAACATTCACATTTTCAAGGGCAAAGTTCAGAGTGCACTTCGACACTTCATATATACTGTACATTATGTGTGCTCACAGACATGCATTCGCAAGACGCTTGCATTCACACACAAACACACACACACACACACACACACTAATCAAAACACACCTGGAATATCGGTTGCTATGGCGGCCATCTTGTCAGTCCTCTCCTCTGCACTGCCCCTCCTGTGTTTCACAGAGAAGAGCCACATTCCAATAAAACATTTTATTATTTATGTTGTGTGTGTGTGTGTGTGTGTGTGTGTGTGTGTGTGTGTGTGTGTGTGTGTGTGTGTGTGTGTGTGTGTGTGTGTGTGTGTGTGTGTGTGTGTGTGTGTGTGTGTGTGTGTGTGTGTGTGTGTGTGTGTTTATTTTGGTCTGTTTGTGTTGGTGAGTGTTGGTAGGGTTTAGAGTGGAGGAGGGTAGAGGCTGTTCTCAGAAATAGGGCTCCTGAGGAGTTAAATCAACAATGGCTGGTGATGATAATAATGACTCAGGGATCAGTTCCAAGGAGGATAAACTTGTCATAATCTTGTCTCCAACTACCGGGGGTTGGTTGTCATGGAAAGTCTCTACGCATAACATTTGGCAGACACTGACGGTTGATACGTGATACAAGGCAGACGCTGCATCCCAGAGTCCACGGGTTACGTAACGAGTCACCGCATAGAACTCAAACGAATAGAAGAGAGAGACCCCGTCTGAGTGGATCACCACAGTCAGGTAAAGTCAGATTTATTTATATAGCACATTTACAATGACTAAAAGCCAAACATAGTGCTTTACAGGTAGGACATGATAAGAAACACATACAATGCAGTAACAAATCAAATAAAATACACAAAAATTACAGAAAAAGGTATAGTACACACACACTAAGAAAACAAGAGCAAGGTGCAATATAAAAGAGAAAATAGATTACAAAAAAGTCCAGAGCAACTGCAAATGTAGTGTATACAGGTGGCAGGCTAACTCCGGTCAAAGGCCAGGGGGGAAAAGAGGTGCGTTTTAAGCAGTGATTTAAAAGCCTCTAGCCTCTGGGCAGATCTTATGTGGGGGGAGGCTGTTCCAGAGCCGAGGGGCAGCAGCAGCGAAGGCTCTGTCTCCCCTGGTTTTGAGCCTGGTCCTGGGCACCTCCAGCAGCAGCTGGTCAGCAGACCTTAGGGCTCTGGATGGATGGGGTGTGGTGGCGCAGGAGCTCAGCCAGGTATAATGGAGCCAGCCCATTTAGAGCTTTAAAAAGCAGTCAGCAGTCATTTAAAATCAATGCGGAAAGACAGACGGGGAGCCAGTGTGGAGTGAAGCCAGGACTGGTGTAATGTGGTCATGTGGTTTTTTTGGTACCAGCGAGAAGACGGGCAGCCGCATTTTGGACCAATTGTAGGCGACGGAGCAGCGACAGGTCATCAATGCCAACATGATACAGCGCATTACAGTAATCTAGCCGGGTTGAAATGAAGGCGTGGATTAGTTTTAATATCGGCGCGCCTACACGTCGGCTCCGATGGCATGTTGATAAAGGTGTGCCGGAAATGTTGTCGGAGGACACTCTCCGTGACTCTGGAAGTGTCGCTCACAGCCTGCCGTTGGAATGTTCAGATCCACAATGGTTGCCGTGGTGACGTATTGGAGAGTACTTTCGGAGTCTCGTGCACCGATCTGGTGACAGATCTTCATGACAACATTAACGGTATAGGCAGGAATATCCATGTGAATACGAATGGCTGTTCTATCGCTTCAATTTCTATGCGAGTCATTGTGCTCCCAATGGCAGATCCGAGAAGAAGCAACACAAGCACTCAAAGCTGGTGATCTTCATTCTCAAGGGTGTACTGTGTGAGCGAAGTTTTTGTTTTTCTTAGTTATTAAAAGGGGAAGCCATGTAAGGCAGTTTCTGCATATCTTTCTGATGTCAGATAACATAGTAAAAGGAGAATTGGGCTTGTTTGTTGTTTTGTATCCATCTTGTGTCCCTTTGTCACCCTTTCAATCATAGAATAAACATTGTTGAGTGGTGTGTTTGTAAATCTGATTCACCATGAGCTGTTGTTTCGGTCTATCTAATAAGTTTGTTAGCCTCGCCAGCGGGCGTGAACAGCGGCCCATGGCCATGCCTTTGAATCCCTTGCAATCATATACAGCAATACACGTATATATACATGTTGTTATACTGACACACTCAAATATGTTTGTCTTTGTTTTTACAGAAGCACCCTATGGGACCCCATTTACTCCCACGAGCATTGCTGACAAATTATTATGTCATCCTTGCTTTATCAGGGGGTGTGTCTTGGATGGGAATGTGCGGGGGATTCATGTGTGGGGTGTTTGGGGGACTGGCTGTTTTTTTGGGGGGGGGGGTTCACACACTTTCGAGCAACACTGTACTTATTGTACTTATTTTATGCCTATTATTATGTCTGAACTTTCTACATTGCACTACGTTTATTGTCTTTTATACCTATTCTTATGTATGCACTTCATGCATTGCTTTTATTCTGTCAACTGTAATTTTATGCCTACAGTATGTTTATGCTATTGGCTGTAAAGCACTTTGAGCTGCAATCCGTGTATGAAAGGTGCTATAGAAATAAAGGTATTTATTATTATTATTATTATTATTATTATTATTATTATTATTATTATTATTATTATTATTATTATTATTATTATTATTATTATTATTATTATTATTATTATTATTATTATTATTATTATTATTATTATTATTATTATTATTATTATCATCCAATATCTCAAAAACGAAACGAGTGCACGTTTAGTTTTAGGTTTACTTTATTGTGTACAGTACATTAATAAATATTTAATAAAAACGTAAATGCACCCAATTTGAGCCAAAAAGGCACATTTCCATTGGTAGTCCCCCTGCCAGAAGGTACAGGCTAAAATCCTATGTAAAAAAAGAGTTAGCAATAGAAACAGAATACAAGCGAGATAAATAACATTACAATAAGAACAAAAACAAAAGCACAAGTGTTTAACAGAACTCCCCGTTCACTGTCAATTGTGTCCCTTTCAATTCGTGCAAATGACTGCTGTTTGTACCTGTTGGCTTTGAGACAGCTCCTCTTGCACGTGTGGTTGTTGGGGGGACTCTCCCTTTGCACGTGTGGCTCTCGCTCCTTCACCCTGCCCTCCTTGGCATGCGCTCTCTGGTGGCAAAACAGCACATAGTTCAGATCCTTGTTGTTAGCCCAGAACGTTCCCTTCGACGTCTCGTACCGCAGACAGAACTGAACCTGGGCCCCGTCTCTCTCAAAGGGAGGCGTCAGGGTGTACCTGAAGGCGAACCTGTCCGTCTTCCTGTCGCTGGAGCCGGGCACGTACTCCGCCGGCAGTTCAAAGTGACTCCTCCAGCCGTCCCGAGTGAATCGGACGTACACGGCCTTGCTGTAGCAGAGGTTAACCACCCTGACGGTGCCACGGAGAGTCGTCGTCCCGGGGAGAAGCGCGATGCTCTCCAGCTCCAGCCTCTGGTCCTCCAGCCTCTCGTCCAGCTCCTCCGGAGTGAAGGGAACGTTGAACAGACAGGACAAGTAGAACTCCTCCAGAGGCTGGATGAGCTCCACGTCAAGCTTGGCGTCCTCCGGCTCCTCCATAGCCACGTTGGAGAACTCCTTGACGGACACCAGGTTGAGACCAAAGGCGTCCGCGAAGGAAACCCTCCTGCGGCTCACCGGCGGGCGATCGGGCTCCAAGTCATCATCCGTCTCCTCGTCTGTGGTTTCCTTTGCTCCTCCACCCTCTTTGTCCTCCTCCTCATCCTCCTCCTCTTCTTCCTCCTCTGCCGCCGCCACCACCACCACCCGATCCTCCTCCCAGGTCTGGGGATATAGAGCCTCCATGAGGTCTGAGGGCCGTAGAGGCTCTCGCAGCAACTCCCACGCAAAGAAACAGAGGGGGCTGAGGGTCGCCGCACGTCCGTCTGCCTGTCCTGCGGTCCGTCTCTCTGCCTGGGACGGGAGCGCGGAGCGGAGTGCCCCCCCTGTGACACTGTAGAAGGCAGAGAGAAGGGGAGAGAACGTGACTTGACAGATGGGGGTCTGGTTACAGCCGGAGATCATGAGTCTGAGCCGGGCCTATTAATAGAACACATACAACTAGACTGGGGGGGGGGGGGCTTAGGCCATTATACACTCACATTATGTATGTTGAATGCTAGAAAATAAAATAAATAAAAAAAATACATACAAATTGATTATATTTTTTAAATGTATTTAATAATACATTTTTTATAATTTATTAATAGAGGGCCAATTGCATGATCTATAGTTCTAGATTTTGAAAGGTTGCTTTCAGTGGGGGATCTCCACTAGGCTTTATCCATGTTGGTGAAACCATCCCATAATTTTTTTCCATTCCTAAAGAATAGGGACATCTTGGTATTGATACATGGTAAGCGTTAGTCTGCCTCTGGGGGGTTGAGGGTGCTATAGAGCCCCTAGCCAAAGCTCCCCCAGAGATGTTTCAGTAGTTTAATTAGATTAGACATACAGTATTCGGCTATTGTAATAATTCTGCCTCATGAACATTGGCAAGCTTTCCATTTTTGCACAAAATGAGTTCCCTTCTATCACTAACATTATTGTTTAAGCATTTTTGGTTGAAATAAAGGTAGTTATAAGGTTTTTAATTTGTCGTTAAAAAATTACTACACTCACCGGCCTGTCGTTCAGTGCTGTCGCCTAATACAGCCAGGAGTCTACACTGTGGTTGTCATGGTCAGGGCTCGGGCCTTCCTCTGCCCTCATCCTGCCGCGCCCATATCTGGAGCGTTCCCACGCTGCCAGACGAGCATCAATCAGCGCGGCTGTGAGGGATTCCCTCATCAGGCAGCTCCTATATCACCTGATGGATCTTGTTGTCCCTCGTCGCAGTGTTAAACTGCCTACCTAGGTACGACCCTTCAGTCCGAAGACCTGCTAGACACTCTCACATTATTATTGCCTGTTCTAACCTTCCCTCTCTTGTGCCCAAGGACCTCCGTTCCAGCGAGCCCGTCTGGACCCCTGGAGCTTGACTACGGAGTTCCTGCTCTCACCCCCGACACAGCCGGTGTCTACGTTCTCCCGCACTGCACAAGGAGTGCACCTGTTTAAAGAACATTCTCCCAGACTGCACAAGGAGTGCACCTGTTTAAAGAACATTCTCCCGGACTGCACAAGGAGTGCACCTGTTTAAAGAACATTCTCCCGGACTGCACAAGGAGTGCACCTGTACCAACCCCAAGAAAATGTATCCCTGTCTGTTGTACATTTCTGAATGTGATTCCTGTCTGCTTGGGGAGAACAATTAAAGCACCCTAAACCGCTCCATTCTCTCTCCTTCTGTGTTTGCTATTGAGCTCCGCAAAAACCCCTCTCCTCACAGTGGTGACGTCAGTCAGCAGCGCCAAGGTGAGTGTAGTTCCTCAGTGAACGAAAACATAAATGTTGTTATTTTGCTACTTTTACGATTAATTGCGAATTTGTTCATGTTGAGCTATAGATTGTGGATGAATACACACATAAAGCTACACCATGCCAATGTTCATTTAAACGAGACGATTTAGAAATGGTTCCATTGGAAATACATGGTCATTCCAAGGAGGGTGGACCGCGCGGGAAACACCAATGATGACGTAACCACTACACCTCCCTATTAAAAGACACTTCATGATAAAATACCGGAAGCATTTATACTCACGTATAGCATTTTCTTTACGTTTGTCATCTGTGGTGGTTGTTGGTCAGGACCATCAGTAATCGTCCCAAAGTGTCTCACCATCTCCTGTCTCGAATATCTGACAAAAGTTTAGATTGATTTATTCATAAAGAAATTGATTTGGCAACTGGTCAAAATGAATATAGTCTACTGTAAACAGACTACCTAAGTTACTATATATCAAGAATACACATGGAAGGGACCATTATGTGCCAGATCTAAATGTATATGGGAAAAGGTCTTTGGGAAAATGTATGGGATTTCAAACCGAATGTTGGCATATTGTCTAGTATCTCTTGAATCATATTTGATCTGCAACGCCTAGTTTGACAGTTTGATCTGAGTTGCGTTTGATCGTTCATTTGCGGTTTTCCGGTCCATGGCATTGGGGAGCGGGGGCCTTTAAAGGTAGTACCGATACAGAAACAGCCCATTGAGAACAGGACTGATAGAGAGCAGGTTATTTTTCAGCAAAAATGTGTTTAGGGGACTTCAACAACCTATAGGGAGGTGTACTGGTTATGTCATTGTTGTATCCGGCCAGTCCGCGTCTATTCGAAAGGCAACCGGTTCATGCTTCCGCATTCGCGTTTTGCGCTCTGATTGACCACTGCTGTTTCTGGTCGCACCAATCGTGTGACGGCAAGTTCTTTCGCCGGTTAAGCTTAGGCACTCTCTCGAAGTTGGTTAAGGTTAGAGTTTGTCTTAGAGCATGGCGATAGAACGCCAGCCCTGATTCCAAACTCTAACCTTAACCAACTTCGAAAGAGTCGCCTAAGCTTAACCAGTGATAAACTAGGCGTTAGGTAGTTTGCTGCTGGTCGAGGCGGAAATGGGCGCGTCACGCGATTGGGCGCACATGTCACATGACCAGAAACGTCAGTGGCCAATCAGATTTGCAAAACGCATAAACCGGTTGCCTTTCCAATAGACGCGGCCGGTCCTGTCACCCCCCCCGGTCCTGTTGGACCGGTCATCGGACTTACAGCACCACTCATGAACAATACACCACTGCATTTGTGTTTGTCTATGTTTATTAATTTGTTATCTGTTCTGCTCACTTGTTTGTTGTCTGTGTATCTATTGTATGTGTTGTGCCCCATTGTCTAGTCTAGTGTATTCTCCCCCTCTGTCTGTATCTATGTGTTATTTAGTCTTGTCATGTTTCAGTATGTTACCCCAGGTTGTTTCAGTCTTTCCCACACAGCTGGGGCTTGTTCCCAATCACCCTCATGTGTCAATTAGTCTGTGTATATTAGTGTTGTTTGCCCTGCCCTCCTGTGCTGGACCATTGTTCATGTTACCCTCGTCCTGTGTGCTGTCAACCTTTTATGTTCTCCGTATTCCCTGTGAGTCAGTTTTGTATTGTTTTCCACGTTCAGTAAAGAACTTATTACTTTATTCCACGACTCGTGCTTCCTCTATTTCATCCGTCACTACCTCAAGTCTGTATTCTGGGTTCTCCTCCTCTCTACCATCGACATGCCAACGAAACGTTCCAGGAATCGTAACACGGTCCACCTCGCTTGAAATTGCAATGTATTTCCAATGGACACATTTCTAAATCGTCTCGTTTAAAACAAATAGAGCATGAACATTGGCATGGTGTACCTTTCTGTGTGTATTCATCCACAATCTATAGCTCAACATGAAACGATTCGCAATTAATCGTAAAATAATTATGTATAATTTGATTTCAACCAAAAATGCTTAAACAATAATGTTAGTGATAGAAGGGAACTCAATTGGGGAGCTCCCGTAGCTCACCGCATATCTCGGCGCTATTTCTGCGTCGGGGAAAACCGTGCTCATCACGGATCTGGGGGACACGAGTTCGATTCCCGGACCCGCCGTCATTTCTCAGAATGTCTTCCCCTGCTCTACATCCCATTTCAACCTGTTTCTGTCGGTCATGCTTGACCAGAAAAGCGATAAACACTAAAAAATAAAGTTTAAAAAAAAAAGGAGGGAACTCATTTTGTTCAAAAATGGAAAGCTTGCCAATGTTCATGAAGCAGAATTATTACAATAGCCGATAATACATTTTCCCAATGATAAATCCCTATACGGGTGGACCGTGCGGGAAACTAAAGTGACGTCAGACTACACCTCCCTATATTAACTTGTTGAAAAGCACTACAATATGGGACCTTTAACAACTGTAGTTGTTTAATTATTAATTATGTAATGGTAAGTTCTGCATGAGGTATAGGCCTCTTCTGAACAACATTTCTGAAAATGGAAAATCAACAAGATTTTTTTGTTTCGTTTTTATCTTTGTTTGTTGCATATTGTTAAGTTACATATTTATTAGCTTTTCCTATTTTATTTACATTCATATCGTATCTTTTTACCAGATTAACTGCCTTAAGGGTTACGCTGTACTGACATCAGTGAAAATTGGAGTGCCATGAACTTTGACCTACATCAGATTTTCTATAAACCAACTCCTTGACCCCCTACAATGCACCTACTAGGCAGTCAAGGTGGGTCTACTACACCCATGGTTCTTTGTCAACCTTTTTGTGTCAAGGACCTTTAAATAGACACATGTACAGTAATAGGTCAGGGACCCCCATTTCATAAGATCTTGTTCCAGGGACCCCCATCTCAGAAGATATTTGTTGTTAGATTACATAACTGTCTTCACTGTAGTTGTGGAGATAACAGAGGATGTGTTATGGGAACAGAGGAAACGGGACCCGTAAAAGCAACACAACAGATTCAAAGGGGAAAAACGCCTACCGGCGTGTATTTATTTATACAAACAAATAACAAATCAAACAACAGAACAAACAAAAACGACTGTGGTGGTGTAGTGTGGGAAGCCTGGAATATGATGTGTGTAATTAATCAATGTGTCTGTAAGCTGGTGACAATGTGTGTGGGTTTAACAATGTAGACGGGGTCTTACCGTGTTGTTATATGTGGTGGGCCTTGGTAGTCAAAAACACTCCAGGGAATAGTCCGGGGTCTATATATACGGGGGGCAGGCGAGAGAGAAAAAACGTGGGGCAGGCAAGTGGATAAAAAATACCGGGGGATCAAGCAGAGCGGAAAAAAACACGAGTGTGGGGTGATTCGAGGCCGGTGTCCCCCACTTGTTCCTGGTAGAACAAACTCGCATCGTCCTCAGGGGAGCTGCCATGGCTGAGACGCAGCCCTCACGACACTATGATCAATATAGTCATTCTTATACACTCTCACTCACATCTCGTTGGTTTAATTTCTAGTGAATACAATGTTAGTGAACATAAACGATCCCCCACTCTTCTGGGGACCCCGTGGGACCCTCTCAAAGGTCCCATAAGGTTCCCCTGACCCCACTTTGAGAACCACTGTACTATGCTACTGTATGTCTGGCGACCACCTGGGAACCTCTGCTCCTTCGCCAAACTCCTAAACAGTCACCCTGAGGTCGGCACACAATACGGCTGTCATGCATAGTCTTTTGAAAGTGAAACAGTTCTATTTACTTGTGTGGCTACTATCATGCACCTCCTGCTCGTAATTCTAGCTTGTGCTGATGAGCTCCAGGTATATTTAACCCTTTCACTACCACACTACATAATGTTAACCCTTTCGCTACCACACTGGTAGTGAAAGGGTTAACATGTCCGTATGTAGTGTGGTAGTGAAAGGGTTAACATTAGGGATGCTCAATATTGGCTTTTTTACCGATACCGATATACCGATATTGTCCAACTCTTAATTTCCGATACCGATATATGCAGGGTCCCCCCCCCCCCCAAAAAACGGAATAATTTCAGGTAATTAACATTACATATGTCTTGTTGTGGAATTAACATAACATTATGCATACTTTTGACAATGAATAAAATCTGAATTTGTTCTTACTTGCTTGCCTGGGTAAATAAAGGTTATAGAAATGTAAAAAAAAAAAAAATTGAAAACCGATACCGATATTTTCCGATATCACATTTTAATGCCAATATCGGTAGGCCGATAATATCGGACATCCCTAGTTAACATGTCCGTATGTAGTGTGGTAGTGAAAGGGTTAACCTTCTGTAGTGTGGCAGTGAAAGGGTTAACCTTCTGTATTGTCACGGTGAAAGGGTTAACCCTTTGGTAGTGTGGCAGTGAAAGGGTTATTAAACTCTGCAGAGGGAGCGAGTTTGATACTTGCAAAAATGTTTGCACAAGGGCTTGCTGCTTCATACATTAGCGGGATACTTTGTTACTTTGTTTGTTCACACATGTGTGTCTAAGCTATGTGTTGGAGGTATGATTTGGAGACTTGGTTCGGGAATACCTGTGCAAGTGCCTGGGGAGAGATGGGTCTGGCCCCCACACACTGATCACAGGAGCAACAAATTAAGGTAAGTACCAGTAAATTGACATGTATTTTGCCCAGTGGCGTCGTTTCAGTAAAAGCCAAGGTATGGCAATTAGGGAGGGTGGTAGATTTTTTTGTCAAATCAGTTGCACAATAGTCACTTTTGGTGAGTTGTTTCTATACAATTAACTTATATGACATTTAGGTATGACACAGGACTACACAAGCATTTTTAGTATAGAAATGTGTCAAAGCAGGCAACCACAATATTTTGCATACAAATTATGCAGAATGTAATATCATAACTGTCTATTATTTGTCTTGCAATTGAGCCAATTTTCCTTAGGTACGGTTTTGAGCTGTGTGTTCAACAGAATGTAGTATCAAAAACACGTTCACAAAAAGTATGGGTTACTGAATGCTGAACTGCACTGTTATAATCACTAAGCCATTGTAAGACCTTACCTGTGTCCCTGTATCACTTGTCTCTGCTGCCCTTTGATAAAAAAACGTCCCTATGTCCACTTTCCTTTTTTTTTGGCATATTTGAGTTTGTAAAGGTCACCTAGTAAAAGTGAGATAATTGACAATATCAAAACATGCTAGGGCTGTATCGAATAGTTCGATCTGTAAGATTCTCCTACATGTCCAGAGGAAAACTACAAACAATACATGCAGGGCAGAATTAGGCTGTTACCCACTAATACTAAAAATTTAAATACAAAAAAGAGCAATTAACTTTTGGACACACCTAAAACAAAGTGACCCCCTCTCGTACCACTATCAAGCCCTGCAGTGCCAAGAGCTGAGGAGCAGCAGGAAGGAGCAGGTGAGGAGCAGCAGGAATTTCTCGGGGTGCTTAGCTCTCGAGACACAGACCACATTGGTGAGTTTAGTTACCTGTCTGATTATAACACATCTTCCTCACAACAAAATTATAGGATTATGGTTGAAAATCTGCAATGTGCTCCTTTATGGCATCATGTATTAATTGTAAACCCAATGACCTACATTGTGTATTGCATGACTATACAATGTAACACATGTCCCTGTTAAACTACTGGCAGCTACAGTTGCCAGCATGAAACTGTTATTCTACAGTGCACCTACTGTAATCTCCATATCGGTTTATTACTGCTAAATGTATTAAAGTAGAATGTAGAATGTAGATTTGTGATCTGTACAGTATAACACTGCTAGAAGCGAATGGTTTAAAGTGGTTCAAATGGCTAGGTGTGACAAGGGCAATAGGGGGAGAATAGTGAATAAGCCAACAGTGCCACCTGGAGGACTACACCCCAGGAAACACTGTGTCAAGAACTTGGAATATTGAGGTACAGTTTACACTACAGTACATTCAAGTTTCTTTAATAGTTGTCATACAGAAGTACAGAATACTTTTATACAAAATGCTTCTTACTGTTACGCTCCAGAGACTGTGCAAGACAAGATAAGTATGAAATAAAATATCATAGTATAGCATGTAAATTAGAAGTAAAAAAAAATGAGGTCACAGTGTTCAGTATAGACATATGTACAATGTTCGATGCAGAATAGACGTAACTGAGTTACCATATAATATACAATACTATGCAGTGTACTAATATACAATACTATATAGTGCAAGGCAGAAATGGGATGAGGTGCAATTTAGGTACAATTTACAGTAGGTGTACGAGTTGTAGTGCAAATCCTTTATCAATAAATATAAAGTGTGTTTGTGTGATCTAAAGTGTGGAGAGTGGGTGCTGCAGTGTGTTGTTTGTTTAAGTGAGTGTGTGCGTGTGGGTGTGTGCTGTGTGCATTTGATGGTTGTTGCATAGTGTTTATTGTTCGTTTAGCAGCCTGATGGCCTGGGGATAGAAGCTTCTTCTGAGTCTTTCTGTGCTCGCCTTAAGACTCCGGTATCGCTTGCCTGACCGCAGCAGTTCAAAGAGGCAGTTGTTCAGGTGGCTCGAGTCCTTAATAATTCTCATAGCCTTCCCCCTGCACCGCTTGTTGTAAATGTTCTGGAGGGTGGGAAGCCCCCCTCCAATTGTGCATTCGGCTGAACGTGTCACTCTTTGTAGTCTGCTACGGTCTTGTGCAGTGCTATTCCCAAACCAGGAGGTGATGTTGCCAGTCAGGATGCTCTCTATTGTACATGAGTAGAAGTTCCTAAGGATCTTCTGACTGACTTGGAACTTCCTTAGGCGCCTGAGGAAGTAGAGGCGTTGTCGTGCCTTCTTCACAACACTGTCAATGTGTGTGGTCCATGTCAAGTCCTCGGATATGTGGGCTCCGAGGTACTTGAAACTGTTCACTCTCTCAACCGGTGCCCCGTCGATGCTGAGGGGGCTGTAGTCCTTGACCCCCGACCTCCTGAAGTCCACAATCATCTCTTTTGTTTTGCTGACGTTCAGGGAGAGGCAGTTCTCCTGACACCACTGTGACAGATTCTCTACCTCTTCCAGGTAGGCCCTCTCGTCGTTGGCAGAGATCAGGCCCACCACTACTGTGTCATCAGCAAATTTGATGATTGTGTTGTTGTTCCGCTGTGCCACGCAGTCATGTGTGTACAGGGAGTAGAGGAGGGGGCTCAGAACACAGCCCTGGGGGGCCCCTATGTTGAGCGTGATGGATGAGGAGGTGCAGTTGCCTGCTCTTACCACCTGGGGTCTGCCCGTCAGGAAGTCCAAGACCCACTGGCAGAGGTCATAGTTCAAGCCCAGGTCCCTGAGCTTGGCTATGAGTATGGAGGGGACTATGGTATTGAATGCTGAGCTGTAGTCGATGAACAGCATTCTCACATAGTTCCCCTGCCTCTTGTCCAGGTGTGATGCTGCTGTGTGCAGCACATTGGCTATGGCGTCCTCCGTGGACCTGTTGGGGCGATATGCAAATTGCAGGGGGTCCAGGTTGATGGGGAGGGAGGAACAGATGTAGCCCTTCACTAGCTTCTCAAAGCACTTCATGGCTATGGAGGTGAGGGCTACAGGGCGGTAGTCGTTGAGGCAAGCGGGCGTAGATTTTTTGGGTACAGGGATGATGGTGTACTTCTTCAGACAGGTGGGGATGACAGCCTGTTCCAAGGACAGGTTGAAGATGTCAGTGAATACCGGGGCCAGTTGGTCGGCACAGACTTTTAGGACGCGGCCGGGGATGCCGTCCGGTCCTGCTGCCTTCCTGATATTCACTTTTTTAAAGATCCGTCTCACCTCATGCTCTGTTACCCTGAACACTGAGTCTCCATCAGCAGACCCCCCCCCCCCCCCCCCCCCATTGCCGTGGTTTGTAGGCTGGTGTTGTTATTCACAGCCTCAAACCTCGCATAGAAGGAATTGAGATCATTTGCTAAGGAGATGTCACTGTTCAGTTTGAGGGAGGTGCCTTTGTAATCAGTCATTGTTCTGAGGCCCTGCCACATGCCTCTAGAGTCAGCCTGTTCAAACTGGAGTTCAACTTTATCCCTGTAACGCCGTTTTGCCTCTATTACTGCTCTCCTGACGTTGTATCTTGCCATCTTGTGTTCTTCCATGTTGCCTGTCACCAGCCCGGTGTTGTAGGCTGATGTGCGCACTTTCAGAGCCTCACGGACGGATTTATCTACCCAGGGCTTTTGATTTGGGTAGATTCTAATTGTGGTAGAGGGGATTGTTTCTTCTACCAGAGTACAGACAAAGTCAAGCACCGTTTCAGTGTATTCGTTAATATTGGCTGTGTTATCACGGAATACACTCCAGTCTGTGCATTCAAGTGCAGCTTGGAGTGTCTCCTCTGACGTCACGGTCCAACGCTTAACCTCTCGCGAGACCACCGGCGTTTGCTTGAGACTTTGTTTATACTTTGGCAAAAGAAAGATGGCGGCGTGGTCCGACTTGCCGAATGGACTAAGAGCCTGTGACTTGTACCCATTCTTAAATTGCGAGTATACATGGTCTAATATGTTCTCGCCTCTGGTGGGACAGGTCACATGCTGATAGAAATTCGGCAACAGCTTTTTAAGACGCGCGCTGTTGAAATCGCCCAGAACCAATATGGCAGCGTCAACGCTAGCTATCTGTTGTTTGTTTACCTCGTTGTGCAGTTTTGAAAGTGCGGCCCCAGTGTTCGCGTGTGGTGGGATGTACACGCCGATGAGGATGATGGACGTTAACTCTCTCGGAAGAAAGAAGGGTCGACATTTGATCGTGATGAACTCCAGGTCTGGGGAGCAGTGGTTAGACAATTCCTTTGCGTTGCCTATATCGCACCACTCCTTGTTTATCATGAAGGCAATGCCGCCTCGTTTCGTCTTTAGTGACTCTGCCGTCCCGGTCCTTGCGGAGGACAAAGAAGTGGTCTGCCGGTTCTATTGCATGATTCGGGACATCTGGAGACAGCCAAGTTTCTGTGAAACAGAGGACATTGCAGTCCCGAATGTCCCTCTGGAATTGGATCCGTGCTCTGATGTCGTCCAGTTTATTTCCTATCGATTGCACATTGGCCAACAATATGCTGGGCAATGTGGTTCTGTGTCGTTTGGACCTCGTCTGTTCCGGACCCCGGCTCTCTTTCCTCGTCGTCGCGGCTTCTCCTGGCTTTGGCCACGGCCACAACAAAGGATCTCGGCGGGCCATTGCTGCTGTTCAGCAATCCGATCCAGAGAGCAATCCAATCGGTAAGTTTTCTTTAATCCAATGTCAATGATTGACTGACAGTCATACACATATAATGCACCAACAGTTGGTGCAAATAAAACTCTTAATACTATAAAAATTAACAAAAGAAAGCACAGTCTCGACGGAGCGATCAGAACTTGTTACTGACGCATTTTCAAATAAACCAAATACCTTTATTGAAAGAAAATCTAAATAATTAAATAGACAGTGGCCTGGAACTGCTGGAGAGAAGAGAATATTATTAGCCAAATACAATTTACTAAAACCAATAAGGGCACAACAAAAGCATTTATTTGTTTGTAAAATATGCTTCAATCTAAAAATGTCTAAAATCTAAAAATGTATGTGAAGCATCTAAAACTGCTAGTCCAACACAACTAAGCAATACTGGGGTTAGGCCACTTGTGGAGAGGCAGACTACACTGAGGGGTGTCCAGGGACGTCTATTATAATCCTAACGCATTTATGCTTCTGCATTCACGTTTTGCGCTCTGATTGGCCACTGATGTTTCTGGTCACACCAAACATCTGACACCCCTTCCTGACAGGGAGCGACGCGAGCGAGCGTGATTGCGAAAATGATTAAAATGTATTCGTTTCAATCAGACTATCCTGACCTGCCGCGAGCGACAGCGAACTGAGCAGCGATGTCGTCCACCCCTCAGATATTCGCTCGCTGTGTCTCTAGTTGAGCGATTACGCGGCCGAGTCCCGCCCCTAAACACTTTTTATTGGTCAAGAATCGCAGGCTGCTTTGACCCCCCCCCCACGTGTGCTTCCAGGTAACACACACACACACACAGACACACTCGGACACGCGCCGCCTCATATCAGGACAGTGTCGCGCGCGATTTCGTCTCTAGTTCGCTCGCTCGCTCCCTGTCAGGAACCGGTGTGACGCCTGTTTCTTTCGCCGGTTAAGCTTAGGCAATCTTTCGAAGTTGGTTAAGGTTAGAGTTTGTCTTAGAGCAGGGCGATTGGGCGCACATATCACATGACCAGAAACGTCAGTGGCCAATCAGATCGCACCAGAAACGGCAGTGGCCAATCAGATTCGTAAAACGCGAACGCGGAAGCATACATGCGTTAGGATTAGAATAGACGCGTCCAGGGGTACTCACCCCAGGTGCGAAACAGCAATCCTTGATAACACAGCAATCCTTAACACAGAAATCCTCACAGCAAAATGGTGCGATCCACATTTCTCACCCAGTGCTTTTACTCACATACATAAAGTCTAGGGACTTCACTATATGGGTGCCTAACCTCCCCACAATATGGCAGAAAGTTGGTTTGAAAATACAGACAAAAGCATGATAACTCCAACTAACAATAAAGGGCAAAACGAAATTATGTTCACGAGGTACAGGGATGAGGAAGGGACTTGATATTCACGGGTGTTTACATTTTTATTTTATTTCTTTCATGTTTTACATATATAGTGTTTTGTTTTTTTGTTTTGCATATATATATATAGTACACTCATTTGAGTAGTGGAAAAGGGGTAGGATTAAATAAGTGTATACTTCTTCCTACTCCATTTCGAACATGTAAATTGAGTTATGTTTTGCTTTTGTTTAGTTATTATTTAGTTTGAGTTATGTTTTGATTTTGTTCAGTTATTTATTTTGTTTGTATTCATTTACATGTTCGAAATAAAGATTTCAAATTCAAAATTCAAATTCAAGGGAAAAAGCAGCAGCAGCAAAACAGCAGCAGGGGAACCCATAAAAGGAGAAGAGGAATCCACGCTGCGTACTAAAATTATACATTTGATGTTGCGACTCCTACTCACCACCTCTGCTATGGGACACTAACACCAGATCACTCAGAAGGTTGGCAGGACAACACTGGGGTTCCAGCACACAGTAGCTCAGCCAAACATGACAGATCAAACCTATAACTTGACACTAGAGGGCAGTCAACCACGTATGCAGTATAAAAAGACTGACTTGCTATGTGATCACTTTAACCCTTTCACTACCACACTACAGAAGGTTAACATTTCACTGTGTGGTAGTGAAAGGGTTAACCTTCTGTAGTGTGGTAGTGCAAGGGTTAACCCTATGTCACGCGGCAGTGAACAGGTTAACCTTCTGCATTGTTGCAGTGAAGGGGTTAACCGTTTGGTAGTGTGGTAGTGAAAGGGTGTATACTTGCAACGTCAAACTTGACCAGCCACAACAGAGACAGAGGAGCCAGCGAGTGAAGCGTAGGCCAACAGGTGCCTTATATAGTCTGGCCCTGATTAGGGAATTGGTTGGCAGAGGAGTCAAGCCAGGGGCCACATTCACTAACTCTACTACGTTCAACAGTTCAATTATTATAATGTCGGAAGGGCTTACCTCTGGTCTGTAGGAGGACGCACGCATAGGGGGCTTGTATCCAAAACATCTTAAAAAACGCTTAATAAAAGCGACAACATTTCAAGCCTATAATAATCCTGCACGGCTCCAAGTTCACCCACAGGTCGCGTCTTCTGCACACTCACCCATTGCTAAGCGTGCCATCCTGTGGTTGAAGCGTGTGCACGGAGCAACAGGTGCGTATATCTCTCTCCCACCCACCCACCCCCTCCTATTGTACAGTCTCCTCCCCATCATATGTATATTCTCTGTCAGGATCTATGGGTAACAGTACTGTATATTTGCACATCATATATGTCACAAATGTAACAGTACTATATACCTGTATGTCATGTATGTCCCTATGCCATAAATGTCATGATGTCATGTATGTTGTGTATGTCATAAATGTCACTATGAATTGAAAATGGGGGACCCTGATGTAAACAAGACAAATGTCTTTCTCTGGTCTGCATCCCCTTAAGAATTGTGTGTATTGAGCCGTACTGTATTGTACCCATTCTGCAATCTGTTAAATAAAGTTTTCATTCATTCATCATTCATTCATACTGTATTTACTTACGCTGGGGGAGCAGTCCCCACCCACACTATAGCGTAGAAACGGCTCGGACAAGAGATTTGTGAAAGCCAATGCAGTGTCAAACACATTCAGTAAACGAACACATTCGTAATGCCAACGTTCATCTACAGGCAGCATCGACAGACAAATGTAATGGTGATTGGTGATACAAACAAACTGCTAAAAATGAATTCAGGTTATGCAGGAAAATATAACACAGCTATAAGAGAAATACTAAGAGACAATGAGAGATACACAGTACACATAAAAAACTCAATTTTCTCTATAAATACTGTACTGTCCTTTGCCAGGTGTCAGTAGAAATGTTTGCCCTGTACATTTTTTGCAAAAATGATTAGATTCAGAATTTGCATTTATCAGCATTCATACACATTTGTACTGATCCATTACTCTTCTGTGGCTATTCCATAACAAATAGCACCGTTTCCATGACCAAGAGTGAGAGGTCTCGTTTGACCAAAAAAAAACTGCCTCAAAGGAACATTATGGGAAATGCACTCCAGAGTCAGACAAGAAGATAGATCAGATTCAGATTCAGATTACTTTATTCGCCATTTATGTAAACACAATGGAATGTGATACGACAGTACCGCATAATATTTTTTCACAAATAAGAATACTAATAATAAATAATAAATAAAGTGCAAAACAGGACAGAACGGTGAGACAACGATAAGACAATACAGTGCAGTGGTTGGAGACATGTTAACAGTGCAGCACAAAGTCCAAAAGTCCAGCCCGAGCAGCTCGCCATAGAGGGGGGGGGGGGTGGACCGGAGCAGAGGGACACCTGACTCGTTTACTAGGCGAGCTGCTGAGAGGAAGAAGCTGAGTCTGTGACAGGTCTTTAGTGTTTTGGGCAGCCTTGGCCGCCTGCCGTGGGGGAGCGTGGTGAAGAGGCCGTGACCCGGGTGGGCCGGTCGGATAGTAGAAATCTATCCGGCTGCAATAATAAATGAATAGAAGGTTCACTGGTCCGTATCCGCTTCCATTCATTTGTGCTAAGCTAGGTTAGCTTGCAGCTGGATGTAGCTTGCTTTCTACTGAACAATAATTAATAATAATAATTTTATTATAATAATAATAATAATAATAATTTACAACGTAGGGTTAGGGAATGATGAGGGATGATTAGGTGGTCTTGATGTCAGAGACATGATTGAGAATTTGGCCAGGACCGTCGGGGAACCCCCTACTCTTTAGATAGGCGTCCTGGGTGCGTCTATTTTTTTACCAACGGATTTCCAGTTCTGTGTTCGCGTTCTGCGATCTGATTGGCCACTGACGTTTCTGGTGCGATCTGATTGGCCACTGACGTTTCTGGTCATGTGACATGTGCGCCCAATCGCGTGACGCCTGTGTCTTTGCCCATTTCCGCCTCTAACAGCAGCAAACGACCTAACGCCTAGTTTATCACTGGTTAAGCTTAGGCGACTCTTTCGAAGTTGGTTAAGGTTAGAGTTTGGAATCAGGGCTGGTGTTCTATCACCATGCTCTAAGACAAACTCTAACCTTAACCAACTTCGAAAGAGTGCCTAAGCTTAACCGGTGAAAGAAACAGGCGTCACACGATTGGCCGCACATGTCACACGACCAGAAACGTCAGTGGCCAATCAGATCGCAGAACGCGCACGCGGAACTGGAAATCCGTTGGTAAAAGTATTGACGCGTCCTGGGTTCTTTAACGACCAAATTCAGTCAGGACCTGTTCTACTGAACACACTGGTAACTGGTGTGTTCTCGTCTGACTCTGGAGAAGAGGCTAAGCACATCGTAGACTTGGGCATGTGGGCTGGAGCATCACGTGGACGGTGGAATGGGCATTGACCCTTAGGTCTTATATCAAGTTGTTCCATAATCACTCTCCAAATAGACAGACAGACAGACAGACAGATAGATAGATAGATAGATAGATAGATAGATAGATAGATAGATAGATAGATAGATAGATAGATAGATAGATAGATAGATAGATAGATAGATAGATAGATAGATAGATAGATAGATAGATAGATAGATAGATAGATAGATAGATAGATAGATAGATAGATAGATAGATAGATAGATAGATAGATAGATAGATAGATAGATACTTTATTGCCATTTCAAGACATGGTTGATTTGGATTTGTCTCGGTGCAATGCTCATTTCATCATAAAACTGTGGAAAAAACATACAGTATAAAAACATACAAGAATACATACAATCCAATCCCTGAAGTAGAAGTATAACATTAAAAAAAAATGCTACAGTGCATAAAAGAGCTCAGTGCTCCATTTAAAGTCTGTCGACTATAGTGCTAGCCCTTATAGTACAAAGTGACTGTGTATTAGGGCTTCTTGAGTTCAGGTGACGGACAACCTCGGGATTATGTGCTATTCTTAAAAACGAGATGTCCTACACCTGAGACCTTTGGAGTCTTCTACCAGAGGGAAGGGGGTTAAAGAAGTAGTAGGCAAATATAACTAAAGCACTCATTTGGAGGGACAAGAGGAATGCTCTGGGCAGCAACCCCTCGTTCGGGCTGTCCTGATCTAGACCAACGCAAGACGGTGAACAAGAAACACAGACAGTTATCCTAAACTCACATCTTTCAGCTGCTACATCAGCAGGTAGTACGGGATGCCATTTATTCTGGGTGACTTGGAGATCATCATGTGGCTGGTCATCGCTGCTCTCCTTGGCTTGATTCAATGAGGTGCCTGAAGTATAGCGAAGTCCAGAATCAGGGTAGCATACTGTAATATAGATAGATAGATCGAAAATTGAAAAAAAATTTAAATAATCAAAACCCGAGAATTCTCGGTTATGGCACTCAGCGGTTGGCGACGAAACCCGAGATATGTCGGGTATGGCGCAGAAAGAGTTAAGACAATATTACAAATATTTTTTTTCATAGATTTTAATGACAGAAATCTATTACAAATTTTCAGGGAGGTTTTAATATCAATTAGGCTATCTGCTCATGTTATGCCTGTCTATAATTATGCCAATGTAATGCTCATTTTATGCCTATGTCTATGTTGTGTCTACATTACTGCGGTGAAGCACTTTGGGCTGCAATTCTTGTACGAAAGGTGCCGTGATGGATGCGTCTGTGCGCCACACTTGCACACATACTGAGGGGAGCAGCTTCCTGCAGACCATATATGGGCAGCTTCCTGGCAATCAGCTCACATACCGAGGGGAGCAGCTTCCTGCGGACCATATATGGGCAGCTTCCTGGCAATCAGCTCATTCAACTCACCTGCTCAGCCATCTTCTCATCAGCCCTGCAGTGCATCTACCCCGGTTCTTCAGTCACTTTGGGAAGATTGTTAACTCAGCTCCTTGGATCACCATTGCCTGCCTGCCGGCCTGCCTTCTATTTTTTTTTGGCCCATTTATATTCTGTTTATAAGTTATGTATTTGTTAAACTTTTTTTGGGTAAATAAAACCCCTTATATTTCCTGCACCACTGTGTCCTCATCTTCTGGCTGCTATACAAATAAAGTTTATTATTATAATTATTATACAGCAGCAACAGTTCCTCTTCGACAGACATTCCCATGAAATGCATCTTTCCAAAAGCTGGGATATCGGTGTTAACACAATATTTGCCCATCTGTCTGAATTCATATTTACCGATTCACACACAAAAAGGATGGTTACTGGGAATGGCAAAAAACAAATTATAGTTGTTTAAAGCCAAGACCATGTGGCCTAATGGATAAGGCATCTGATTCCATATCAGAAGATTGAGGGTTCAAGTCCCTTTGTGGTTGGTGGTTCATTTTGCTACTTCCCAGTGATCCCCAAAAGTAGTGGCTGTCATTAAAACCCATTGAAACCGGGAAACACATTTGTGTGTATATGCAGGCTATATAATGCCTTTTTAGCAGGCGTTTTAGGTCTAAATGGGTTAATCTTGTATATCTCAGAGTGCAATCTCACAGGAAGGCTAACAAATTGCTTTGAATGAATGAATGAAAAGTAAATGTTTGAACATGTACTTCTCCATATTCCTCCAAACAAATCACGGTATCTTGTTCCGTCAAACCAAACAATCATAACAACAAATAAAAAAAACATTAAAAAAAAACATTAAAAAAATAAATAAAAAAAAGCAATTATAAACAAAGGGTCAAGAGCAATGTGTTTGGTTAGCAGACATGTCCAAAAAAGGAGTAGAGGGAAGCTAAGCTTATTGATCCCTACCCCCTTACATTTGTATTTGTTCTTCCATTAATTTTTACTAGATATAACATATTACAGTTAGTAAAGTACAGTAGTATATTACAATATAGAATTTTACTTATATTTAAAAAAGAAATAAAAAAAACTTGATTCACTTGACAGCAGTGAATACAGTACAGCACTACATAACACAATATAACATAACTTTGTTTATCCTCATTACTCATTTCTGTATTTCTCGAATGTGTATATTTTTTTGCTGCTTTTAAAATTGTGCCACATGTTTACTCAGTTTGATGTATTCAGGTAAATTATTCCACAACTTCACTCCACACACCGATATGCACATGCTTTTCAGCGTAGTGTGTACCATTGGTTGTTTCTCCCTCTTAAGTTATAATCAATCAATTAAAATAGAATCTGCACACATAACTTGTCTATTGCTCAGAAACCCGCCCTCATTGTCAATATACCTAGCCATACGTCCTCTGACTGTCTCTAGTTTGTGGCTGAAAAGTGTCACGAAGCTGTGATTATCCTAGAGGTCACAATAAGTCATTTTATACAGTGAGGTCAAGTAAAAAGAAAATAAATTAATAAAAGGTCTCACTACAATGAAATGGCTATACTATGGGGACTAACACCTTCACACATGAATGCAATTGGGCTCATTGGATTCACAAAGGTATATCAGTCATGTCCCGATTCATGCAATTCTAAGACTGTTTAGGGACCACAGTATGCATAAATATGTAAATAAAGTACAACATTTTTTTTAAATAGGCGAAAATAACACATTTTGTATACTGCATGCAAAACCGGTATGGTTTTGGTCGAAAACTGCATGCGGTTAGCATGAAGTGGGCATGTCTGTAAAGGGGAGATTTGTGGGTATACTCACAGATTCCTTTTTCATACAGATATCTTGATAATGGCTATACCATTTTTTTCCTCACTAAAACTTTGGAGCATTATTTACTAATGCTTTGTACCCATTGGTTGCATGTACTCAGAAAGACTCAGAAAAAGCTTCTATCCCCAGGCCATCAGGATGCTCAACGAACAATAACACTATGTAACAACCATCAAATGCACTCACAGCACACACATCCACACGCACACACTCACTTTAAACAAACAACTCACTGCAGCACCCACTTTACACACTTTAGAACACCTAAACACACTTTATATTTATTGGTAAAGAATTTGCACTACAACCCATACCTCATTACACCTTACTGTAAATTGTACCTAAATTGTACCTCATCCCACCTCTGCTTTGTACTGTATAGTATATTGTATATTAGTATATTGTATAGTATATTGTATGGTAACTCAGTTACTTCTACTCTGCATTGAACATTGTACATATGTACATACTGAACACTTGTGCCTACGTACGTGACTTCTATTTTATACAGCTATACTTATTTTATTTTATTTTATACTTACCTATTTTTGTCTAGCACAGTCTGGAGTGTAATAGAAAGAAGCATTTTGTATAAAAGTATTCTGTACTTCTGTATGACAACTAATAAAGAAACTTGAAACTTGAAACTTGGATGCCTTACGTTGTCTAGTTTCATATGATACCAAAGGGAAGAGGGCACTCATTATTTATGAATCCTCAGGGGAAAGCAGTGTTATCAGCGGCACAACACAACAAGCCCTCTAAACAGCAATGCACCGACAATCACACGGCAACGATAACATTAGCAATCAGTAAGGCATAGAGTCAAGACATAAAAGATTTATGAACAAAAGGTACAAAATAAAAAGTTCTTCAAGCTTGTTTATCCACATATTGACAGATTTATAGATGTCTACAGATCTATGAGAGTTATGAGCGAATATGTGAAAAGCCTACGGTAGAGAGAGCACTGTATGAGTATATGGTCATATGATTTCATGTAGTCAACACAACTGAAATGGCCTATTTAGGTGAAAATGTTATAATATTTTAAAGTATTTATTTTGTGGAACAGTTATGATGGTGGACAGATTCTTACCCAGCACCATGCAGTGAGAAAGGTGGATGTGTGAAGCTGTGTTTTGTAAAACACTAGAATAGACTTGATAACTTCGAACATCTTATAGTATTTACTTAGTTATTTTTGTTTTGTTGTAATTAATTATTGAACAAATAAAGACAATTTAAAAAGAAATTGAATTGTATTTTGCGCGTCGTTTTAATAATCGAGCCACTTTAAGATAGATCAAGCATATGGTTACAATCAATGATACAATACAACATCCAGTCAATGATCACAGCAACGGTGACTACCAATATACAAAATATATATATATTTTCAGAAACATATTGTTTTGTTATGCTTCTTCAAAAAGCCCATATCAGTAAATTTCGCAGAGTAAATTTTACTCAAACTGAGTCCATTTGAGCCCAAGTGAGTACAATTTTACTCAGTTTGAGTTAAATGTACTCAGTTTGAGTCAAATTTACTCAGCGAATTTGACTATATTTTCATAGCATCAAACTGATTTGAATCCTTTCAATTTCAATCAGCAACGGTTTATATCAGCTAAGAAAAAGCGAGTAAACTCTATATTTCACAGATAGAAAGGTGTCTAAACTAAGTTTAGTTGTGCATGTGCCTGTGTAAGTGTGTGTGTGTGTGTGTGTGTGTGTGTGTGTGTGTGTGTGTGTGTGTGTGTGTGTGTGTGTGTGTGTGTGTGTGTGTGTGTGTGTGTGTGTGTGTGTGTGTGTGTGTGTGTGTGTGTGTGTGTGTGTGTGTGTGTGTGTGTGTGTGTGTGTGTGTGAGTGTGTGAGTGAGTGTCTGTGTGTGTGTGTGTGTGAGTGTGAGTGTGTGAGTGAGTGTCTGTGTGTGTGTGTGTGAGTGAGTGTGTGTGTCTCACAGAGGATGTTTTAATTCGACTAATCCAGCAGACATGTGGTGTAAGTATACCTGTAAATCCAATATATATTAAAAGGCTTTAGCGACCGAGTTATACAATACAGTGCAGGTATGTGGACTACACTTTATTGTGAAAGAACCCTTTGTCCCGAGCTGTGAAGCCAAATGGCCTCTGTTTAGACTCGGAACAGTATATCAGATACATCCTGATTCTAACAGTGGTGGCGAAAGTACCCACATCATCCTTTGCAAAAGTAGAAATACTCTAATAGAACATTACTCTGGTAAAAGTGAAATTCCACCATTCTAGACAGACCTATTTTTTTTGCAGTGAAAAAAGTGGCTTTTCGATTTACTAGTCAGACTTAAAGAACATAATTTACTATACCCAAAATTGAGATGGTCCACACACAAAAAACGTTTTCTTTGGTTGTTGGCATTATGTCACTAAAGAAAGACAACAATGCTGATTTATTTTGCACATAATCTCTTACACATCCAAACACTTATTTTTTTTACAGTTTTACACATATTAATTTAGTTTGACAATTCTTGAGAGTAAATGAGTTGGCGGCCACATTCAAACTCCTTTTCTCTCAATATCTGTCAAACTAAAGGAATGTGTGCAAAACTGTCTAGAGTTTTTAGATGTGTGTCTGAGATTATGTGCAAAATAAATCAGCATTGTTTTTTGATGAAGTGTCCCATTGTTTATTGTTTAAAAGGATCCCCATTAGCTGTCACCTAAGTGGCGAGCTATAGTCTTCCTGGGGTCCACACAGAAAGACAACAGAAAACACAAAACATAACAACATGAGTTACATATGACAATCACAATTAACAATGATAATCTAAAAACAGTAAAACATTGTAGACATCATTATCAACATCAGAATATTTAGCTCACATATTTAAGTAGTGCATTCTCAGGTGGTATTTGAAAGACACTTTACTATTCAATTTACTTATGTTCAGTGGGCAGTTATTCCAATGATTGATGGCACGATAAACAACAGTCCTCTTTAAAGCATTTGATTTTGGACGTGGTAAAATAATCTGTCCATCATCAGCTGACCTAGTAAAATAAGAATGAACCTGACTGCATCTGACAATTTGTTTGTATAAGAAAACAGGTGAGACGAAAAGACAGTGTTTCTGAAACATTTAACTGTGTTGAAAACCAACCTATTCTGAAGAACCATGCCTATACTGAAGAACCATTAAAGCACAGCACTTGCATAATGTTCTTACAATAAATGGAATCACCCAATGACCAGTCGGATACTGTGAGATTCCTATTGAATATCACCAGATGGCACTGTGTGATCAGAGCAAAGACATCTTGTCACAATCCATTTAATCTAATTTAATCTGCATTGTTGTTTTATAGACCTCGCCTGCCAATGGGGTCAAACTATGAAAGCCGTGGCAGATAAACATCATGTAACATAATTCATTTTTTGATTTTTGATTATATTTTTTACAGTAGGTTCCCCGTGATGAGAGTATAGATATCCCAGTGCTCCATGCAGGGTACAGTACCAAAAAGCGACCAGCAGGTGTCAGCAAAACCTTACACTTATCTGATATTGGTCACATTCCCTCTTCCTAACCTCATCACTTCCGAAATGCTGTTTCCTCCACATTCAAGTGTATTAATGGCCGACTTTTTAATAGCAATTAAGGCTTTAAATGTATCATTATTATTTTTTAAGTAATGCTTATTTTTTAGCAAAGTTATCTAGTTGGCTATATACCCCATTCTTGTTTGAAATAGAAGTGGTCTAATTTTAATCACAAGTTCACAACAATAGCATTCATTTGAGTTCACGTTATTTACTTCCAAAGATGTTTGATGATGCATTGAGGAAATAGCACACTGTAGCCAGGCCTAAATGTGTAGCTTATACCTGCAAAAGCGTGTAAAGAAATAGCCTAATCATATTCTATTTGATAAGAATGTCATAGAGACGGCTATTTTTTTGTTCAGAAATGAATATTTCAATGTCATATTGAAACGAATACCCTTAGTTATAACAACAACAACACCAACAACACCAACAACAACAACTGCTTATTTCTGCCTCTTGTAAAATGATGGATAGGGCAACAAAAAAAACAATGACATGTGAGAAGATAGTAGGATATCTTGGCCCATCTTGTGTTTCATAAATGTGTGAAGACATCCATTATCTGTGGGAGCAGAATGCATCACCGGCTTCTATGGACCGTCTCTCTACCGCAGTTTGCTCACGGCTCAGGACAACATGACAACTTCTAAGTGTACCTATTGCAATGTTTTAGGGTTAAATTAAACAATGAGTGTGGGACATCATGCTATTATAGCAAATACAAAAAAAAATCGCATTCAAATATCAAAGGATATAGACTTGACAAGAAATTCCATCACGATCAGATGGGCTTGTTATACTCTGGCGTTTTATAACACAAGTATAGGCTATTTAGCTATACTTTTATCTCTAAATTATTACGTTTGGTGTAATCATATTTATATGAAAATATACAATTGTTGATTGTTCAATACAAAATAAAATGATAATGAATAACAAATATTTGACTGATATTAATCTTGTCAATTCATGCATAATAACATGTTTGCTTTCCTTGCGATAGTCTGTGGCTCATATAGGCCAACAACACTTTGCATTACTGAGTTATAGTAAATGTGTAAGAACTATTGATTTTTCATAATATCATCATAATTGATAGGCTATATTGCCAGCCTTTGCGTCTATTTGCATGTGAAGACTATATTACCCCCCCCCCCCCTCTCCCCCCAAACACACAATACGCAATGTCACAAAAGTAACCGCCTTTTGTTTTATTATACTGTTTGTTATTATAGCCAATTAAGTCATCCTAATTCCTAACATGTATTATTTCCACTTGCAACAGGCGAGTCGTCATCATAATAACTAGACCTCGGCGTTTTGGAGAAAGACCTCCATCTTCTGGAAGAATCACCGCCGGTTGCTGATCAGTGATCGATCACTTCGGGGGGAGGGGGGGGGGGGGGGGGGGGCGGACAAAACAAAACAAAACAAAAAAGGAACAACAAACAAATAACTTTTTGTTTACATAGCAGGTGGACCTGTGACGTCACACGGGGGGTCGTCGGTCGCAGCACTCCCAAAAAACAACAACACACAACTCCGCGCGGCGCAAGTGCCTCCTCCTCCCGGGGGGGCTGCTGCCTGCATTCTAATAAGCTAGTCCCCCAAATACTCGCATGGTGGAGGAGACGGAGAAGAACACATCTTGATGTGTTTGAATCGCAATGCAAAAAAAAAAAACAAGCTACACTTCTTCTTCCTCGCATTGCGCGTCATGTGAGAGCAGCATTCAAACACAGACTGTAGCCTCTAGTACTGTACTGTAGCCTAGTACACAGTAATAACACCGCGGCGCGGAGTGTAATAGCGGGGGAGCAGCGCGTCTGTCTATCTCCGAGCAGCGGAGGAATATCATCTGAGCTTTTATTTACTCCGCAGCTTGTTGTCCACTTTCCTATCGCGTTATGGTTCATAACTTGGACAGTCGTCACGTGTTGTGAAGATTTGTGGAAAACAACCCTGAGTCCTTCTTCTTCCTCTCCTTCTAATCTTCTTCTTCTCACCTGGTGGCCCCTTTTTATCCAAAAAGAGGAAATATTATATACCTGCGTTTTGGTGAGTTTTTTCACACTAAAGTGTTTATTATCTCTCTGAGTTTCAGTTATGATGTCCGCTCCTCCACTATTACACTATTACACCATTACACTGTCTATACACTATTATTATTATTAGGCGCAATGGCGCTTTCGTAAGTTTTTTTTCCTCCACAAAGAAAAAGAAAAGACACGAAACATTTGTAACATGTTTCACGCAAGACAACACAATAGAGTTATTTGATGTGGGTTGTTATTATTATTAAGGAGTAACAATGAAGCGACATGGTGTGCGGTGTGTTATTATGATTATGATTATGATTATGAATGCTGCTGCTGACCACACCAGCCTCTGTGTGTCTTGTTTCTAAATGTTTAGTAGCCTGGTGCGTGAATAAGAATGTTACTAAAGTTGAGTCATTTAGGCTAAATGACACATGAGGGGAAAACAAAAAAACAATATTTTATTTGAAATGAACCTGTGCAAATATATGTCAGTAGTATTATTTATTTTAACATGGACAGGTAAATATGGACCACCCCCGTGTCAGTGATGTAAAACAAATAGTCTTACTGTGATAAATGAATAAATCACTGATATAGGCTTATTAAAATATTAGTATTATGCAGCATAGGCATGTTTGTAAGATGCTCGTGGTTATTATGTTATTAGCCTACTGTAATTCCATGACATATTATTATCCTATATGCAAATAACCAGTGCATTATTACATCCAGCCTAACAGGATGTAAACATTATCAGATGGCAATATAGATTATCCTGTAGTATTATACTTCCCCATGTGACATGTATAAAACTAAAACAATGCTTGAATTTTTTTTTTAATATTTTTTCAATTTTTTCAATTTTTTTTTAATACAAACTTGTTGTAATTGTCACGCCTTGTGCCACACATGAACCCCCTTTTGAGTTATTTCACATAGGCGTGCAAGGCGTGTATTATTTCCCCTTATCAGTGTTGATATTGCTCTAATAACACTAACATAGTTTCCCCTATAGGCTAATTTACAAATATCCAGAAATGCTAGTAGTAGCCTAACAACCGTCTGGCCCTTTATGCTCTTTCAGAATGATTGGCTTATTACCACCAGTAATCAGCTGTCAACACCTTACCGTGCTTGACGTGTCCATCTCTATATTCCACGTTGTTTCTCTGTCCAGAAACAAGTACATGTGACGCTGCTGTAGCCAATAAATATCCCCTATAATCACAAGATAGACTTGTAGTTTAACTAAACACCCAGTTATATAAGCATCATCACCACCCCCCCCCCCCCCCCACTGTTCTCCTAAAACACTCTCTCAGTGTCTCGCTACTGTTCTCTCGCAATCAGTGTTCCACCGAAAAAAAATCAATAGGTACCTTTTCCCCCCCTTTCTTTCCTTTAAAAAAAAAACACCCCACCAGAATGGGTAACGAGGAGGTGGTGTGAGCTATAGCTGAACTCTGCAGGCCTGTGCTCTGATCAGCGTTCACCCCTGGATTAGCACGGCCGACCCCTCTTTGTTCCTGCCGCAGGGGTGCACAGGTGTTCCCCAGCCAGTCGTGCAGGTGTGCCCCCCCCCCCCAGTACCCCCACCCACCTTCACTCAGCGGCCCCGCGCTCTTCAAAGCGCCCTGGCCCTCCTACTACAATAAAACGCCTGAATGAAATTATGTTTTAGTGGCAGTGGTGGTGGTGGCAACGCAACACAATCAGCCCCCTTTGTATGGAAGGAGTCTCTGTAATCACTTCTTCGTGAAGTGATCTGAACACCTTGTGCGTGTGTGTGTGTGTGTAGTGTACACTGTTGTTTACGTGCGGTGGTGAGGTCACTTCGTGCGGACGAGGAGGACCGTGCTGGGGATCCTTCTCGAGGCACGAGAGATGGAATAGAGCTACTGCTGGCAGCTGATCATCGTTGGGAGCCCTTTACTTATTATACTAACTCCCTCTATCTCTCTCTCTTTCTCTCGCTCTCTCTCTCTCTCTCTCTCTCTCTCTCTCTCTCTCTCTCTCTCTCTCTCTCTCTCTCTCTCTCCACTCTGCGTCCATTTTTTGATTGCTGCATTTATCATCGGGTGGTTGTGCTGCTACATTATGGTAATAGGAGAATGAATGTCCTCCACAGGATTAATGTGTGTACCCTGTCATATGTTTCAATCATTTATCAAAATTAAGATTTTCTGTGCTTTCGGCCTTTGGTGCCGCTCACAGGTTGATGATGCATGGTTTGGTTTTATCTGTTTTTTTTAGATGTGGAAATTGTCACGGCCAGCTGAGACGAAGCAGAGGGATTTATTTATTTGGAATTTATCTGTCTTTTGGGAAATGTCCTAAACTTTTTATCCTTTATTTTGTTATCTGTAATTCTGGTATTTCCTTAAAGTGCAAATCTAGGTCTGGGATAAATGAAATAGTTGGACATTTAAAAAAATATATAATAATAATAATAATAACAATAATTCTACTCCACTGCCTAGGCCTATGTCTTCTTATCATGAAATAAATAACTATGAAAAAATAAGGCCATGTGAACTCACGGCTCACCCTTGGATGTGCGTTTGTATTGCGCCATCCGTCCGTCCCATCCCCCAACACCTCTGTAATGAAACGGCCGCTTGCTCAACCTCGGAGGTGTTGCTATGTTTGGGGGGGGAGACGAGGAAGAAATATAAATAAATATGGGAGTGGCGGTGGTGGTGGTGGTGGTGAACTAGTTTCACTTTTCTCTTATCTCCCTCGGTCCACGTACATCATCAACCTGTGCAAAATGTGCGTCGTCTATGTGTGAGTGTGTGTTTTCATCTACGGCCGCTGAGCCCAACAACCCCATCTTGTCACGAATCGCTTAATGGCAATTAAACGGGAGAGCTTTCTGTTTTTATCCTGTTAACTTCATAGAGAAACGTTACCATGACAACCTCCGTGCAAGTTAAAGCAACCAGAAAGTGATCAAGTCTCCTCCCCCCTCTCCTTCTTCTTCCCTTCACCCCCCCCCCCCCCCCCCCCCAAATAAGAATGGAATTTGTGTTGACAGTTCTGGCCTTTAATGGCACTTTTGTGCCCATGTGAAAGTATTTGTTTATGGGGATCATATGCTACAAGCTGTCAGCCTATAGGAGAGATTGACTGCTTAAGATAAAAAGGTGTATTACACGCTTAAGAGACCCCCCCCCCCTTCCCCCCCCCCCCTTTTTTTTGCACTAATTATCCACATCATAATAATGGTGTTTGGTGTGTGGTGTGTGGTGTGTGTGTGTGTGTGTGTGTGTGTGTGTGTGTGTGTGTGTGTGTGTGTGTGACGTGTGTGTGTGTGTGTGTGTGTGTGTGTGTGTGTGTGTGTGTGTGACGTGTGTGTGTGTGTGTGTGTGGTGTGTGTGTGTGTGTGTGTGTGTGTGTGTGTGTGTGTGTGTGTGTGTGTGTGTGTGTGCCTGCCCAGTTACCGAGGTTCTGAGAGAGCTCAGACTTTTTTAGTTACGCTCTGGGTCACTCGTTAAGCCTGGACTCGCTCGCCGCCGTTGTGTGTGTGTGTGTGTGAGGGAGAGACATTGTGACTCCTTTGGCTGGAGAAAAGCTGTGCAGGGTGGGGTCAGGGGATAGGGATTAGGAGCTAGATTGCAGAGTCTGGCCTACATGTCCCATATCTTTTGTCTTTCCTTCAGACCAGCGTTTTGTTTTTATCTTCAGGGGTCAAGCAGGCGGTGAGACCTCTTCTACCGGTTTCTTTGTGTTGTTTGTTTGAAGTCACGGATAGGGCCACTACTAGTTTTGCTTGATTTATAGGTGGGGGGAAAAAAACAATCAAGTGCTGGTATTTCTTTATTGATGCCATAACAAGTGTGTGTAAAAACATCCGGGAAATATTGTTTTCCAAAATATCACATCTAACGTCACTCACCACTGCTGCTGCCTCGTATAATAAGGGCTGTTGGGACCACAAACAATGAATCCAAATCACGTTGGCCTAAACATTTTTGAACCAGTTCTGTAACATAACCTCTTGGCACGGAGACTCGCTTAACCCTTTCACTACTAGTTGGCACGGAGACTCGCTTAACCCTTTCACTACTAGTTGAGGGTCTGGCACCCTGCCATTGGCTGTGGAAGTGGGTAGATTCCAAGGTAAACCTGAGGAGGAGCGGTTGTGTGTTCTATGTGATCTGGGAGTGGTGGAGGATGAATATCATTTTGTTTTTTATTGCCCTTTCGTTACACCGCTTTGAGGAGGGCTTTATTTGAGAAAATTCAAATGGTAAATCCGGATTTGTTTTGGCAGTCTGAGAGTTGTATGTTGAGTTGTTTTTTTGTGTGGAGGACATCTTCGGTTTTGCAGGATTTTTGGAGAAAGCGTGGCACTTGAGACAAAACACACTATATCCTATATAATTGTATTTGAATTCCTCTTGTTTCTTTGTTTATTTACATTGCGTACAGCTTGTGTTATATTACGTTTTATTGTATTTTCTTGTATTTTCTTATTCTTGTGGTCTATATGTCATTTGTCAAGTAACTTGGGTCAAGTATATTATTATATACTTATTGTTATGTGTCTTGTAAGCCCATATGGGCTGGGCATACACCTGTATGTAAGACACGAAAATAAAAAAACATCAAATCAAATCAAATCAACCACACTACAGAAGGTTAACCATTTCACTACCGCACCGTCTGTAGTGCGGTAGTGAAATGGTTAACCTTCTGTAGTGTGGCAGTGAAAGGGTTAACCCTTATGTATCGTCGCAGTGAAAGGGTTAAACATTTGGTAGTGTGGTAGTGAAAGGGTTAACCTACGTAAAACATCCAAGATTCAAGAAGTCCCAAGACATGTATCCTGGTGAGAACAGTTAGGTAGGCAATATACTACCTACATGTACCCTGTCATTACTCGCTCACTACACACAAGTCAAGAAGCAAGCGGCTCAGTGAGGCACTGGGCGATATAACGATAACGATAATAAAAAAAATATATATAGATTTTAATTTTAAATTTTTTCCTGACCTGCAACAGGGCAGTTTTAAAACCAGAGACAGTGGACAGACTTGTCTTTCTTGCCTGCAACTTAAAGTAATGGCTTTGCTTGTCCAAATGACAATACTGACCAAATTGAGATTTATTTTTCTCTTGTCCATTTATTTTGTTTGCTTTCTAATTTAAAATACAGTTTGAAACCGTCTGTACACAGTAGGCTATGTGTGCTAGCAGAGCTAGTCTCCAGTCGCGAGTCACGGTGCACATGTGCGGTGGTTTGTCCACCAAAAAAGCGCCAAAAGAGCCAGAACTGTTCAACTCCCCTGGAGCCACAGCCACCAGAGAAGCCGGTTTACTTTCGCTTTCAAACCAGCTGCAGCCTGAGAACTGGAGTGTGAGGGGCTGTGACACTAAAGATGGCGGCAACGACAAAGAATAGCTGCAAAATAAATCTGTTGTTTAAAAAAAAAAAATTATTATTATTATTATTTTTTTTTACTTATAACAATTTCGATAATTATCGATATCGAGTGATATGATAACATTATCATATCGTTATCGCGATATGATTTTTTGCCATATGGCCCAGCCCTAGTTGAGGCCATGGAAAGTATTTCACGCGGTACAGCACATATTACTAGCTCAAGGTTCAACACCGTTGTTCTGATCAGGACCTTGTGGTCTGCAGCGGCCCAAGAGGTGACCCTTTAAAAGGCCATTAGCCCGGGCCCTACTCGCCGGCGCGCGCCCTATCAACCTGTTCATCTAATCACACCATGTCATTCTCCCTTCATATCACTGTATTCCATCTGAAGAGGATTTTTTCTTCCAAAAAATGCTTTTCCAAAAATAAATGTATGATCAACCCAAAAAAAACTATACAGATGTTAAAATGTTTTTCGTGAGAAAATATCTCAGAGATAACCCTCACTTAGCCTATAACTCACGACGAGTCTTGTACTTGTAGTATGTCAGCTGTCATCTAGGCCTAGTTACAGAGAAAGTGTAACTTCACCTTTTGGCACGACACACTCTTCGTGTTTTCCTTTTTTTATTTATTTTATTTTTCCCCCGGCTAAAAAACAAGTGCATGTTTTACACACCGATCGGTGCAGAGTGTGAAGCAAGCGGCACCACGGCAGCAGGCTTTCATTCAAGTCACGGTCAGATGGACAAGCAGACAGGGACAGTGTAGTACTGGTGTGATGGAATGTGTTGGTTTCTGGGGGGGCTGGGGGGTGGGGGGTGGGGGGGGGAGTGTGTGTGTGTGTGGGGGGGGGGGGGGGGGGGGTCATGCCCTGAATCAAAGATGGAAGGGGTCACTTGTGGTAAAAGGCAAGGTCGCTGTCACGACTGCCCACATTCAGCCGTCAGCCTCTCGCTGGGTGTAAACAGACAACCGCGCACGATGAGGACGCAGTAAACACAGTGATCTACTGCCAAATCAAACCAGTCACTCTTGTTACAAAACCACCACTCGAGGTATATAGACCCATGTCAGGTATTATTAAGTATTAACTTGTATCAAGTAGTATCACAATATTTATAGTTCATTGTAGGGCTGACCCCTATTAGTCGATTATTTCTACTAATTGGTCGAAATGAGCCGTAGTCGACTGGCCAACCTCT
>NC_140179.1:96943385-96953385 GCF_963971535.1 Notolepis coatsorum
ACTAAACCCTTCCTTAGTTACTCTGGGACATTTTCTAGGAGGCATTTCCTAACGTTCACCTTGAAACTATACAGGTTCACGATCTGTTTGGTGGTCAAAGGCAACTCATTCCACTCCTGTGCTCCTTTGTGAGCAAATGAGCTCTGTCCCATCTTTGTTCTACACCTTGGAGGATGCAGGTTTGCTATGCTAGATCTCGTTCTGTGGCTGTGTGATTCACTAACACTAGGAAAATAGTTACTAAAATATGGTGATGTAGGCTACAGGAGAGATATGGTGATGTAGGCTACAGGAGAGATATGGTGATGTAGGCTACAGGAGAGATATGGTGATGTAGGCTACAGGAGGGATATGGTGATGTAGGCTACAGGAGAGATATGGTGATGTAGGCTACAGGAGAGATATGGTGATGTAGGCTACAGGAGAGATATGGTGATGTAGGCTACAGGAGGGATATGGTGATGTAGGCTACAGGAGAGAGATGGTGATGTAGGCTACAGGAGAGATATGGTGATGTAGGCTACAGGAGAGATATGGTGATGTAGGCTACAGGAGAGATATGGTGATGTAGGCTACAGGAGAGATATGGTGATGTAGGCTACAGGAGAGATATGGTGATGTAGGCTACAGGAGAGATATGGTGATGTAGGCTACAGGAGAGAGATATGGTGATGTAGGCTACAGGAGAGATATGGTGATGTAGGCTACAGGAGGGATATGGTGATGTAGGCTACAGGAGAGATATGGTGATGTAGGCTACAGGAGGGATATGGTGATGTAGGCTACAGGAGGGATATGGTGATGTAGGCTACAGGAGGGATATGGTGATGTAGGCTACAGGAGAGATATGGTGATGTAGGCTACAGGAGAGATATGGTGATGTAGGCTACAGGAGAGATATGGTGATGTAGGCTACAGGAGGGAGATGGTGATGTAGGCTACAGGAGAGATATGGTGATGTAGGCTACAGGAGAGATATGGTGATGTAGGCTACAGGAGAGATATGGTGATGTAGGCTACAGGAGAGATATGGTGATGTAGGCTACAGGAGAGATATGGTGATGTAGGCTCTACAGGAGAGATATGGTGATGTAGGCTCTACAGGAGAGATATGGTGATGTAGGAGATATGGTGATGTAGGAGATATGGTGATGTAGGCTCTACAGGAGAGATATGGTGATGTAGGCTACAGGAGAGATATGGTGATGTAGGCTACAGGAGAGATATGGTGATGTAGGAGATATGGTGATGTAGGAGATATGGTGATGTAGGCTCTACAGGAGAGATATGGTGATGTAGGCTACAGGAGAGATATGGTGATGTAGGCTACAGGAGAGATATGGTGATGTAGGCTACAGGAGGGATATGGTGATGTAGGCTACAGGAGAGATATGGTGATGTAGGCTACAGGAGGGATATGGTGATGTAGGAGATATGGTGATGTAGGCTACAGGAGGGATATGGTGATGTAGGAGATATGGTGATGTAGGCTACAGGAGGGATATGGTGATGTAGGCTACAGGAGAGATATGGTGATGTAGGCTACAGGAGAGATATGGTGATGTAGGCTACAGGAGAGATATGGTGATGTAGGCTACAGGAGAGATATGGTGATGTAGGCTACAGGAGAGATATGGTGATGTAGGCTACAGGAGAGATATGGTGATGTAGGCTACAGGAGAGATATGGTGATTTAGGCTCTACAGGAGAGATGTGGTGATGTAGGAGATATGGTGATGTAGGCTCTACAGGAGAGATATGGTGCTGTAGGCTACAGGAGAGATATGGTGATGTAGGCTACAGGAGAGATATGGTGATGTAGGCTACAGGAGAGATATGGTGATGTGGGCTACAGGAGAGATGTGGGGATGTTCGGACATTTACCGGGGCCAGTTTCGAATGGCAGCCTCCCGTAGGTGCTCTTTGAGGGCGGTTTTGAAGGTGGGTAGGGATTCACATTATAATTAATTAATAATTGTTAGACTAGAAGTCTTTATTTGTCATGCAGTTTAACACACACACGCGAGATGGGCGACGCACAGGAACACACACACACATGCACTGAGTCGCCGATGAAATGTCTCTGCACTTTTCCCATCCCGTCGTCCTTCCCCCCATGGGCAGCCGGGAGCAGATAGGGCGTCAACGTGAGCCGCGCCCCGGGGACCAATCCAAGTGCTCCTGTCCGTCTTCGTCAAGGATGCCACAGCGTTAGCGATCTGTTGTGCATGTTTTTCCATTGGATTTATCTTATCGGGGGGAAACCCTTGCGAGCACGGGGACAACATGCAAACTCCACACAGAAAGGCCTGGGAGATACCCCACCTGGGTACCTGGCATCATGGAAACCTGGTCCCCAAGCGGGAATCGAACCCTGGACCTTCTTGCTGTGAGGTGACAGTGTTCACCACTACACATTATTTTACGGCTGTGGGTAGGGCGTTCCACATTGAGTGGGTTGAGTAGGTATAATGTAGTGAAAAGCGGGTTGGATCCCCGCTTCCATCTAGCACTGTTGGCGGAACTCAGCAGTGTTGGGTCATGGATGAGGCTAAGCTTGTTGGCGTCCATCCATCAGAATTAGTTTCAGTGAAAATTTTGCACAAAAAAAGATTTAGTTTCAGTTTCACAGTACCCCCATTGGGTGCTGTGGCTGTTGAAGTCTGTGATTATAATCTGCACCTTGTTATGCACGTTTGGTAGGGGGTTTGTGAAGGTGAATTCTTTTTGTATTTAATTTTTTTATTCTTTTTTAAACAAACATATAAACAAACATGACAACACACGATAAGATATACAAGCATTAATTGTCAGGGCACATCCAATGAGATCACCTTTTGGTTAGTTGTTTTATATAAGATATACCCATAATACCTGTTATCTAAAAAAAAAACCTACACACATATGCTCAGCACGAACCCCCCCCTCCCGGACCCCACCTTGAGAAGTACCTCCACTATCCCTCGCACCTAACCAGACACTACCATTATAAGCTAGCTTTTATTCTCTCCACCACTTCTAACCACATTGACATTTTGGATTCATTGAGACCCAGAATTCTTGCTGTAGATATTTCATGGTAAATTACATCGAGATATGTAAGAAACCAAACTTTACGGCACATTTTTTCCGGTTGAAACCAGCGTGATGCGATCAGCTTTTTGGCTACTGTGATACCCGATAAAACCAATCTCTTTAGCTGTGGATTCACTGCAAACTCAAAAACATCATTCAACAGCAATACCGAGGGGTGTACAGGTATATTCCAAGATACGAGTTTTGATATTTGTTGGGTCACATCTTTCCAGAATGCCTTAACTGGTGAGCAGTCCCAATACATGTGCATAAATGTCCCTTCGTCCCCATTTGTACATTGGGTGCATTTGGAATCTTGTTTGAGCCCCATTCGGCACAGTCTTATAGGAGTCAAGTATGTCCTGTGAATATAGTTAAGATTGATTTGTTGATGATCCGGGTTCCTTGATGTAAGTCGGACATTTGCCCAGGCTCCTTGCCAATCAAAGTCATTTTCCAGGTCTGGTATATCCCTCCTCCAGACAGAGTCAAGTTGGAGGGTTTCATACGAGGACGTTAGTAATTGATGATAAAATTCTGAAACAAAACCTCTCGATGTCTCTCTTGAGTAGAAGAATTTGTGGTATCTGTGGTGTTCAATTGGTCTGTCTAATGGAACACCGTGAGACTTCAAACATAGCTCTAACTGTTTGTGAAAAAGCCATGTGGACTTGGTGAGATTAAATTTTTTGCGTATTTCTTTATCACTACAAAAACCCTGTTTGTTAAAAACATCCCCTAATGAGTGTATGCCTTGCTCTTCCCATATAGGGAATCTTATAGGTCGTTTTCCAATTAAGAGAGCATTGTTATTGAATAAGGGAGTATGATTGTGCCATTCTTGTGGGTTAGGATTTTTTTTTTGTGATTCACGCCATATCCGGATCGCATGAGTAATTATGGGGCCAAATTTTCGTTCACAGTGCTTGATTGGTAGTTTAGTGTATGCTATGTCCTTCAGTCTATGTGGGGCTACTATGTTTTCTTCTATTTTTCTCCAAGATGCTAATGCTTGGGAGTCAAACCATGTTGTCAATGGACTTAATGAGTACGCCTTAAAATATAGGAAAAAGTCTGGAAATGCCATGCCACCATCTGCTTTATTTCTCTGTGCGGTGGATCTTTTTATACGTGGTGGTTTGTTATTCCAAATAAATTTGTATGTGGAGGAGTGTAATCTTTTCCACTAACCCTCTGGAGGGGGTAACGGTAGCATTGAACAGAAGAAGTTGATTTTAGGTAGTACATCCATCTTAACTATTGATATCCGTGCTTGTACTGTGTTCTTAAGTTTTGCCCATCTATCAAGGTCGTCTTTGATTTTGTTTTGGATTTTTGTGTAGTTGTGCTTCACCGTTTGTCTTATGGTAGGGAATATTTCCACTCCCAAGCATCTGAAATGTTTTACCATCGGTATCTGTCCTGGGAGGGTTGTATCTTTTTTTGCAGGGGTGTTAAGTGGAAGGAAAGCCGACTTCGGCCAATTTATCTTAAATCCCGATAAATCACCAAAGTCCTCAATCAACTTGAGCAGATGAGGCAATGTGGTGTTGGGGTTTTTCATGAACAATATTACATCGTCCGCATATAAACACATTTTTTGTTGTGTGCCCTTGATTACGATAGGTTCTATGGATTGGGATTGTCTTATATATTGTGCTAAAGGCTCTAATGATAGATTGAACAGTCCGGGACTAAGAGGACAACCCTGTCTGGCAGAGCGTGATACCGGAAATATTTCAGAGATGATTGTGCCTGTTGTAATCATGGCCGATGGGTCTTTGTATAATACTTTAATCATATCGATGAATCCTTTTCCTAACCCCATCCTTTCTAGCACTGCCCACAGATACGACCATTCCAGCCTGTCAAAGGCCTTCATAGCATCCAGGGACAGCATCGCCTTAGGTATGGTGTCCTCCTTGTCGGCATCAAGTACGTGCAGTATACGTCTTATGTTCTCAGTGATCAGGCGGCCTCCTATGAAGCCAGTTTGGTCCGGGTGAACTAAAGACGTCATATGCTTTTGTAATCTGATGGCTAATACCTTAGAGTACAGTTTGATATCTGTTCCGAGGAGGCTTACAGGTCTATAACTACCGCACTCGTTGGGGTCTTTGTCTTTTTTAAGGAGGACTGTTATGAGTGCAATATTGTCAATTTTATGGAAGTTCCCCTCCTTGACTGAGTATAAGATCATATTTAGTAATAAGGGGCCAATTATGTCCCAACAAGAAAGGTACATTTCTGATGGGAAACCGTCTCTTCCTGGAGCCTTACCACTTTTCATTGCGGTTATGGCCTTCTTGAGTTCCTCTAGTGTGATCGGTATTTCTAACTGTTTAGCGTCATCCTCTGAAAGTTTAGGGAGAATAATTTGATTAAGAAATGTGTCCATTTTGTTTTGATCGAAGGTCATTTCTGATTTATATAAATCGGAGTAGAATACTTTGAATGTATCGTTTATTTTTACAGGATCTGTTACAAGTACTTGTTGTGCTCTAATGGTAGTTATATCTGCAAATGTTGCATTAATTCTTAATCGCATGGCTAATAGGTGGCTGGGTTTGGAACCATGGGAGTACTGCTGTTGTCTTGTGCTGCGTATTTGTATTTCCGATTGTTGTCTGTATATGTCATTGATCTCTATTTTTAGTACGTTAACTTGATTTTCTAGTCGAGTTGAGTTGTTGTATTTCAGAGAATTAAATAACGTTGAGTAAAGCGTTTCCAGCTCATCCAGTTTTGTGCTTTGATTCTTGCGCATTTTGGAGGAAAAGCTATCCGTGAAGTCTTTGATCATTCCCTTTACCGACATCCATATTATTCTGGGGTCTTGCACCGAGTTTGCATTCTCCCGTTGGAATACTATAAGAGCTTCTTTGAGTTGTGTAATGAATTCCTTGTTGTTAAGCAGCAACGAGTTAAATCGCCATCTTGGGGCTCGGGAGGATAGTATACCAAATGTACCTTTAAGGAGTAAATAACAGTGATCTGATAGTGCGTTGGGTATCATTTCCACTTCATAATTATCAAATAGTCTCTGTGATGCAAAGACATAATCTATTCTGGATAGTGTCTTATGTCTCGCAGATCGACAAGAGTACTTTCGGGTCGTGGGATTAAGTAACCGCCATAAGTCCTTTACACCTGTAATCTTTGACCAATCCTTTAATGCCTTCGATGAATTCTTTTGTTCGCTGGAAAAGGCGAGGTAAGATTTGTCTATCCTTGGGTTCCAGATGGCATTAAAATCCGCTCCTATTATAAATGAGTAATCGGGAATGTCTAACATTGCATTGGTTAGTGTAGTGAAGAAATCTTCTTCGTACAAATTTGGGGCGTATACCGCTATCAACGCTATTTTCCTGTTCTTATGTTCAATCTTAGCTATAGTTATCCGACCTTCTACATCAGACCATACTCCCTTTAGTACAATATTCAACTTACGTTTAACGACTATTGCTACACCCCGAGTTCTCGTACCAATAGAGGAGTGACTGATATTATGGTATATGTTGTCCGCTAATTTACCTATGTCTTTCCCTAGAATGTGTGTTTCGCTTAGCAGAGCAATGTCCACATGTTCTTTTTTCATCAGTGTGAGCACGCTTTTGCGTTTGAGTTGGTTATTTATTCCCCCGGTGTTCCATATCATTATATTCAAACTAGCCATAGTCTATACATGTTGCATTGTAATTTTTGGTAATGCTTCTAGAGTGCGAGGCAATAATAGATATACATCCCACTAGTGAGGTCCCGTTGAGAGCCGAGCTTAAAAACATACATATATACAAATAAAAATCCCCTACCCTTCCCTCCCACCGAGAGTCGTACAGGATTGTGTTCCATGAACACAACCTTTGCGTATGACTCTCTCCCTTGCACCACCGGATATCCCAGAATGATCCAATTATCATTAACATTCCTATGTATACCATAGGATCTAACACTCTAAATTCTACCATAAGTAGAATGTCGACTGTGGCTTGGCCACTTACCCGTAAAAAATAAATAAATAAAAATTTAAATGAGATAAACTAAAAATAAAGACCAAAAATAAGCTTCAATTGTCATGCCTTAATCACTTACATTTTATATGAACTTGTAATTTATAGTAATTTATAGTAACCCATGAATAATATGAAGGTATTGAACTGAAGAGAGAGCCTCAATAAATCAGAGAGAGCGGATGAAAAAAAAAAGAAAAAAAAAAAAAACAAGTAAAAGGAAGAGAACATTAACTTAGATCTTTAAAGAGCATTGCTATGCTTAAACATCTAAAGTATTAATTGGAGAAGTAGTGAAATTATTTCCCATTAATAAAAAACAATTTTTAAATACGTATATGCAGCATTTCCCCCGACCGGGGTGGGCGATGATCGTTGTGTAGAGTGATCTTTCAGCCGGCCGGCTATGATGGCTCTGTGGTTCTGCATCTAGATAGCTGTTGATTATTCCCCCGAGGGGCTTCTGGTAGAATGAATGACCACGTATTGCTGATATTCCAGAATGCTCCATATATCAAAGAATGCTTCGATGTTCTAGATTATTCCAATATGTCATTTTTACATTGTCTGAATGTTCCAGTATGTTCTGGAGTGTTCCAATCTTAAATCCAATATGTCCGCAATAATATACACGTTGGGGAAAGCATTCAAAAACTCTGAGCACGTAGGTCTCTCTGTCCCAAATCCTCGGTTATTAAAGGTTGTACTATATGGTGACCTTGCATAACTGAGATTTAAAAGGCCATTTATACACTATTCTGCTCCTGTTCAGACAGGAATTTGGCTGCATCTTCAGGCGAGTTGAGGAGAACCTTTGCTCCTTGTTTGTCGACGACGCGAAGTATTGCAGGGTATATTAGTAGGGGTCTGTATTTCCCCAGGTATAGTTGAGACATCACCGTCTTGAACTTGGCACGCAGTTCCACTACATCACGACAATAATCTTCAAAGCAGTGTATTGGTACCTCCATGTGTTTCAGATTGCCTTTCATCCTGCGAGTTTCACGCATAATCATTTCTTTTATTCTGACTTGGCGCAGTATAACTAATATCACTCTGGGCTTAGCGTTATTGCCAATGGAGCGGGGACCCAATCTGAAGCACTCATCCACCTCCGGTATTTTAGGAAGGATTCCTGTTCCCAAGATTTTCTGTAATTCTGTGGCAAACTCTTCAGGGTTTTCACATCTCACTGATTCGTCCAGACCGACAATACGAATATTCAGCCTGCGTTTTTGATATTCCATCTCGAATATTTTGGCTTTCTGTTCTTTATTGATTCGCGTGAGCTCCAACGTTATTTCGCTGAGCTCCGTCTTGATTTCATTGTAGTTCCCCTTCATCTCAGCAGTTAGGTTAACTGTGTTAGCCTCTACTTCCTTGTAGATGCGAGTGAAATTGATTTCGTGGGCTTCCACTACTTTCTCCAGAGCCTCGGTGCGTTTATTCTGTGCGTCGGCGTCCGCTCTCAGCGCATCAATTTTGCCTTCAATAGATTCTTTAATAGCATCTACTTTTTGAGTTATTATCTTGTCCGACAGTTGTGATTGGTGGATCATTTCCTTCATTATTGTCTTCCCCATTTCCTCCATTTTCCGGATGATATGTTCGATATCTGCGGAGGTGTTTGATGGGGATGAACTTGAAGCGGCCTCTGTCAAGTCAATATTTTCTGCTGTCCGCTGTACGAATCCTGGGTCCCGCGGCGGGACCTCTTCGACTGGTTTTGGGTCTTTCTTTGGGTCTTTCTTTGGTGACATCTCGATTCTTTTGGTCAATATAGTTAGTTGATAGTCTCAGTTGATATATGCGTCAAGTTTTAAACGCATTAATGGTATATAAATATGTTTTTAAAACGAAAAAAAAAATAACGGGTGAGCAGCTGTGTCACATGCGACCTACTCCATTCTAAAGCTAAAGAAGGTGAATTCTGCATCTGATGGTTTATACACAGAGGTGACCATGTCTCTGCTAACAATTTCTATGTTGTTTACCTCCGTTTTAGCTGTAGCTTCTATGACTGAGTCCGTTTTGACGAAGATGGCACTTCCGTATTGGCGATGTGGTCTTTCAATTGCCATGTCCGCTACAAGCCCCATTTCATGGGTGCATGAGGAAGGATAATAATGATAATCTAGCGTTGATTTCAGGAAGATTCGATAATCAGGTGAAAAATTACAACGTGATAAGTGGATTTCACTAAAGGGCTATTATCGCGTCTTTTCCTGGGATTACTAAGAATCACCAAATCTATACTCATATTCAAACGGTATAAAACGGAAATGTACGGATGAAAAAACAATCCGTTTTTTGCATGTTGACCAGAAGCAACTCACTGACAATCGACGGTGTTATTAGATCCATAGCTATAATATTTAATATATTTTAAGCACTCGCAAGTTTCGCAGTCTCCCCATTGACTTACAGCGATGGCGTTCTAGCCAGAAGGTAGACAGCAACCCCTGACGCTGAATGAGTTAAGATCAATTTATGGTGGAAAATGAAGTAATGTTTAATGATGACTGAGTTTCAAAGAGAAACTTAATCTATCAATCCATCTCATACTTCAGAGGTATTATTCAATGCTTTCAATCGTACATCCTGCATTTTTAAATAGTTAGCAACCGAAATAGTTTTAGAAACCCACATGATTAACAAAACCCAGGTTATCTACCCTGCGATGTGTCTAGTGAACTAGTTAACAGGTGTATCAGTAATTGACAAGATCCATAATTGACACCATGTTAATTAGAAACCATGACGAAAAAAGGTAGAAGAGGAGAGAAATTAATAGAAAAAGGGAGAATGAAAGGATGGATGGATCGAGAGCAGATGGGTCGACGGACGAAGAGATAACGGAGAGAGCGTGAAGGAGTGCGGGAGGAAGATAGACGAGGATGAGGAGGATGAGGAGG
>NC_140179.1:96958385-97036998 GCF_963971535.1 Notolepis coatsorum
CACAAACTTGACTGCGTGCGTGTCGGGACGCATCGCTCCTCTCTCTCTCCTTCTCTCTCTATCTCTCTCTCTCTTGCTTGCTCGTTCTCTCTCTCTCGCACTCTCTCGTATGTATCACGCTGTGTGGGTGACTGTCACTCAAAGCGCTTATTGGTGGAGCCCATCGAATAACAGCCTGAAACCCGGAGCTGAAAAATTATGCTTTTGAGTACTTGATTAGAAATATAAAACAATGAATTTTATTTTGGGGGGGGGGGGGGGGGGGGGGGGACCTTACAGATGCCTTCCACAGACTCACAGGAATTGTGTAAAGTTGCCCAAATAGTGCAAGGAATAGCAATGCATGTCCCCTTTAAAACTTTGACCAGTCAGCTGGTTCTTTTTAGCGTTTATCGCTTTTTCATCGCATTTATACTTGGTCAAGTTCGACCGACAGAAGCAGGCTGAAAGGGTTCAGATGGGGGGGAAGACACTCTGGGAAAGGCATGGCTGTTGTCCGGGATTCGAACGCGCTCAGCCCCAGATCCGTGACGAGCACGGTTGTCCACGGCGCTGAAATAGCACTCGCGGTACGTGGTGAGCTACTGGAGCTCCCCCTGCATGTCCCCTTTTTTTTTTATCAAATTTTTTATTATCATTCACATGAAACAAGACAACACATTAACCACAATCACAGTACATAGAACTTCACAAGAAAATAACAAAAACAATAATAATAATACAGACTAACAATTATACAGACAAGAGAAAAGAAAACAGAGTTCAACCTTCTAAATTTTTATTCCAAGGGGTACTATCTAATAAATGGTCTCTCCCAGTGTTCAGCCCCGATTCCCGGCCGTGTGACCCTATATTAATAAAACGTACATCTCCAATCCACCACAAGGACCATTTTTTGAGAACACGACCCGAAAACAGAGCAATTGATTGATTGATTGAAAAGTTTATTAACAGATTGCAGAATGGGTACAGTACAGTACATCTCAATACATACAATTGTTAAGGGGATGCAGACCAGAGAAAGACTTTCGTCTTGTTTCCACCAGGGTCCCCCATTTTCAATTCATCATAACATATATGACATACATGACATACAGATAGACAGTACTGCTACATCTATACATTTATGACATATCAGATTTGCAAATACAGTACTGTTTGTGATACAAAAGTGTCCAGAAAAGGAGTGTATATACATTTGGCGTAGAAACTGTACATTGGAGGAGGTTGGTGGGGTGGGGTTGGGTGAGGGCTGTACATTGGAGGTGGGGGGGGGGGGGGTTGGGTAGGGGACACACACACATTTTACACTGTACATTGGAATATTGACAAAGCCTTACTTGGTCATTTACTGTACAACTAGGTTAGGACATTTGTAGGGGCCAGTTTCGAATTGCAGTCTCACGTAGGTGTTTTTTGAGAGTGTTTTTGAAGGTGGGTAGTGATTCACATTCCTTTACAGCTTTAGGCAGGGCGTTCCACATTGATGTGGCATAATTGCGAAACGTGTTTAGTCCCTTGTTTGAGCCGAATCTGGGTTTTACATGATTTGTGGAGCTCCCTCTGGTGTTGTGATCGTGGTATTCACTGACCTTTGGGAAGTATTTTGACATGTACATGGGTACCTTGGTCGCGTAGTGTATCTTGTAGACCAGGCCCATTGCAAGTTGCTGTACTCTGTCGTCTACTCTAAGCCATCCTAGTTTGTCAAAGTGGGCAGGGGTGAGGTGGGTTCTAGGAGTCAGGTCAAGTAGTAGTCTGACTAGCTTGTTTTGAGATGTTTGTAATTTGTTTTTTAGTGCCTTTGAGGTGCTTTGGTACCATGAGGTGCAAGCATAGTCGTAGTACCCTTGAATGAGTGCTCCTGCTAGAGTCTTCAGGGTATTCTTGTTTACCAGAGAGGAGATCCGGTACAAGAATCGCGTTCGTTGGTTGACTTTTTTTATTACATTGGATGCCATTTTGTCACAGGAAAGATTAGCCTCTAGGATGGAACCCAGGTAGGTAATTTCATCTTTCCTTGTGATAATATTGTCACCCACTGTAACCGAGAAGCCGTCGGTCTTGCTGAGTTTGTTATTTGAACCGAAGAGAATGGACTCTGTTTTGCCCATGTGTAATGATAGTTTGTTGTCGGCGAGCCATATGCAGATTTTGCCTAGTTCCGAGCTGAGGGCTTTTTCAACCTGTAACTTGTTCTTGTCAGAGACCAGCAGGGCTGAGTCGTCCGCAAACAGGAACAAGTTGCAGTCACAAGCTGACGACATGTCATTTGCATAAATTAGGAATAGTAGCGGTCCTAGTATGCTTCCTTGTGGAACACCACAGCTCACTGTGAGGGGGGGGGATAGGGTACCGTTTACTTCCACCATCTGTTCCCTCCCCTCCAGGTAGGATTGTATCCAGCTCACTGATAAACTATCAAAACCAATTGCTTTTAGCTTGTCAATGAACCTTCATGAAAAAACAAAAACCTGTAGAGGTGTTCCATAGACTCACAGAGACCGTGTAAAAGTGGCCAAACAGTGAAGAAATAGTTAAATAGCTGCCCCCCCATAATATCCCCAGCTAAACTCAAGATGACAAGACAAAAGACAAGACAGACAAAACACTTCCTCCTCCCCCTCCCAAGAGACCGCCGGACTCACCCGAACACGCACCTCAACCCCGCTCAGCCGCACACTGCAGTCTTTACCTTCTCAGCTGCTGCGAACCACAGGTCAATTCCAGCCTGCCCCACCCCAATCACCCGGGCTGTGGATATCTCAAGATAAATCACATCCAATAGAGTTAGGGACCAGTTAATCATTGTAAGCTTCTCAGGCTCCTTCCATCTCATTGCTATTAGCTTCTTCGCTGCTGTGACGCCCGCTAGGACAACCCTTTTCAGTTGTACGGACGCGGGTAGTGTCGTTATATCGTTCAGGAGTAGCGTAACAGCTGTGAATGGGATAGTTAAGCCACACAGATCTGAAAGTTTGTCCGTTATTGACCTCCAGAAGCGGGCCACTGGTGGGCAATCCAAATACATATGCATATAAGTGCCAGTGGCCTTTTGAGAGCACAAAGTGCACCGAGAGTCGGTTATCAGTCCCATAGCATATAGCTTCCTAGGTGTAAGATAGGTCCTATGAATATAATTAAAATTAATTTGCTGGTGATTGGGGTTGCGGGAAGATAATGCCACATTTGCCCAAACATCATCCCAGTCAAACTCGGGGTCCAACTCCGGGATATCCACACGCCAGATTGTATCCAATGATACATTTTTATACGTGGATTGAATTAAGAGCGTATAAAAGTCGGAGACAAACCCTCTGGATGTCGTCCTGTCCACTATGAGCCTGAGGAAGGGGTGTGGGTGCAAGGCTTGAGCCCACGGTACGCCATGCGCCCTCAGTGCTGACCTTAGTTGAAGGTAAAGAAAGAAGGACTCGCCGGGAAGATCATAAAATTCTCTTAAGTCCTGAAACGCACGGAGGCCGTTCTTATCATAAATATCCTCCACCCCTGCATGTCCCCTTTAATGAATTCATCATGGTTTTGTTTTAGGGACACATAGGCTGTAGTAAACAGGAGGGGAGAGCAGAGTGCAGAGTGTCAGTGTGCGTTGTTAATTCTGTCCGCTTGTCCTCGTGCCTAAGCAAGCTTCAACGTTTTATTCATCATCTACATTGGGCAGTACAAGCTTAATATTCAACATTAAAGATCAATGTAAGCCAGTGTAAAGTAAAGTAAAGATATTGAGCATAGATTTGTAAAATGTGCAACCCTACTTTCACCTATATGAGACGTATTCTTCGTATGGCTGCGCGTACCGCACCGTGACGCGCAGGATTCGCGGGATGAATACACGTACCGTTACACCCCTAGTCTGCATTCATTTATGTGTTAGAAGTATGCTTTTAACCCTTTCACTGCCACACGACAGCCGGTTAACCCTTTCACTGTGACAAGGTTAGCCCTTTACTATCATACAACCGACGGCGATTTGCGGAGCTAATGATGCTAATGATGGAGCATCGCCGTCGGTTGTGTGATAGTAAAGGGCTAACCTTCTGTCGTGTGGCAGTGAAAGGGTTAAGGGGCGCCCGAGTGGCACACCGCATACAGCACTACGGTGCAACACAGCGACCCAGGTTCGACTCCCGGACCCGGTGATCTTTGCCGAATGTCTTCCCCGGTCTATTTCCCATTCCTCCTCTCTCTCTCTCCCTCTCTCCGGACTGGCCGGTAGCAAAAAATCAATAAAAACCTACAAAAACATAACTTGTCCGAAAGGACAAGTAACATTTAGAAGTATGCTATTAAATACTTGGTTCACAATAGCAATGTGAGTGAATGAGGCGAGGGAAATAAGCTAATCTCTATGTTGGCAGACCACTGGAGTAACTGATGAAGATGAGTGGCAGGATAATGGACTTAGAGCGTGGCCAGGTAGCTATACAACCAAAGGTTCAACCAAAGCTGGGCATGAATGCCCCGGTTCTCCGCCAATCAGAATTGAGTATTGAGCCAAGCCATTGTATAATGATATCTGGAGTTGAGTGGGGATAGGGGGGAGGGGTTGCTACTGCTGGCCACACCTCATGCTCTGCCAAGAGGGGTCTGGAAAAACTCACGGTATAAGTTACAAAACTTCAACCCACACATCAGACCAAAAACAAAAAAATGGAACAAAGTGCAATACCAAGAGGGGATGTTTTTCCTAGAGGTAGTAGTTTGACGACATTACAGATTCCACCTTCTGTGAGGTTGGAGAACAACATGGATTTCTCTCAGCCAATCAGGGGAAATGTGGCTACGTCCCAGAACAATGGCATCTGACCAATCAGCAGTGGCCTGGGGCATTTCAAACTTCAGGGTTCTTCCAGAATTGATTTTCTGCACCTGTGTGCCTCCACCTATACTCCCACACTTAGGGTGCTTTCACATATAGTTTTGGTGGACTCACTGTCAATCTATAGACCTTGTTAGCAGTGTGATTCAGACACAGCATCACTGTCAGTCTATAGACCTTGTTAGCAGTGTGATTCAGACACAGCATCACTGTCAGTCTATAGACCTGGGTAGCAGTATAATTCAGACACTGTCGGTCTTCCATTTCTCTCCACGCCCACTGACTCTCTGATTGGCTGCAGGCGGCCACACCAGACTTATCATTACAATGACTGTACTTTACAATGACTGATGACATTTCTGCTTGTTGTTTTGAAGAAACAAACAAAAAAAATCAGAAAATGATGTTTTATAACTGAATTTAAAGATGCTTTAATAAATTATTGTATTTCACAAGGTGTTTGATGTTTAATTATCTTGTCTTGTCTTCTCTGTGTTGTGGAATGAAATGGAGGTGAAATGTGGGTCTATTATAAAACATAACACACAACTGTGACAATAAAACGAGGCATTTTAAAGTCCCCATCAGGGATCCAAACATAAACAAATGGATAGTCCCACCACCAAAACATAATGAATATGAATGGAAACATGTTTTTAGTTTCTAAACGGGTACATTTTGAATTCATTGTAACCAAGGAATAGGACACCTATACTTCTATCTATGATCAAATAAAAACACGGGAGACTTGATCATCAACATAACGGTTTCTCCTTTATTCACCTCCTTCCTCTTCCCACTCCAAAATCACAACAACAGAACTGGGACAAACTCTTCCCCAAAACAAAACCCCAAGAGGGCGCTCAACTCCACCTAATGACTTCAGCATCAATACCGTTTTTCACGATTGCTAAAACACATTTCATGAAACTGCCCTCCCTTTTCCCAAAACTCTAAAACACAAAACACTTTTCTCAAGCTAGTGAAGCTATACATACCGTCGTACACAAAACCTCACATTCTCTTTTCAAAACCAAACTAGCACACCAAAACAGTTGCCCATATGCTCAAAAGCTAACGTTGACACCAAGATCCCCCTCAAGGCCTGCAAACATTTAAACGGTACTAAGCATTTTTACACACAACAACAAATAATTGAAAACACAATGTTCAGAGTGTGTGTAACTGAGGGGTACAATTCCATGACTGTATTGATAAGTATGGTATCATTAAACCACTACCGCTTTATGTACTTTAATTACTGGCCATACAGTACATGATATATAAATATGATGAACACTTCCCACAATGAATCGGTTCCACACAAAGTGGTAATTAAGTATTTATTGCAGCAAAAGGTACATAATATACTTCTCTATTTTACTTTGGATGCGCTTATAAGGCAAAGGAATGTGCGTAGGCAAATCAATAATGAATGTCCATTCTCTGGTTACGCAGGAGGTAATTATACAACCTGAATCTTAGGGAATTATATCTATGGTACACTAGTAATATATAGCGGGAGATACTGGAAGGGTCCCCCCGGTTGTAAGCCAGCAGGGGTAGAGGATCTGTCGGTAGTAGAGAGTCTGGTCAACGATGACTAAGGAGACTCCAAGTACAGGAGACAGTGCAATAGTCTCTTGATCCACAGACGAATACAGCTGTTCTCCGTAGACTGTAGCTCCACAGTGAAGAAAGCTAGCCGGCCTCAGGCTCTCTGAGGCGCAGACTCGACGTGGCTCCTCACAGGGTAAATCCCACACGTGTAGGCGTCAGCGATTCTCCGCTCCATGAATCACAGGACCAAAACAAATATAATCCAGCCGCAAAGGGCTATGTAGTCGTCGGGTAGATTAATCCAGTGTACATGTCCACACGGTTCTCGTCTAGGTCTCCTCGGGTGAAAGCGCCATGAAAGCAGCCCAGCCTGGATAAGCACTCTAGCTGGTACGAGGAAGCGTTGGTGATGCTGGTCACTGTAGAACTTTAGCCGCACGATATACTATACACAAATAGACTATTACTGACTTAATAGAAATATGTCGCACTCGACGGTATAGCGCCAAACTCTGACAATTCAGTTATTAATTCGCACGCGGTCTCAATGCTCTATTTGGGGCCAAACAGGCCATACTTCACCGCACGGAGTATCGTGGGTGAGGCTTCAACTTATTGGGTAACTCTACTTCTGTATTCACCTGCGCCATATTTATATGCACGGCGAACAATCTAGTGCCAACCTCATTTCTGTCTCGTATTCCTGGGCAAGGCCGGGCATGTACAGACATGTCTTGACGGTGGCTTTGAACCTGACTCCGGAGGCATGGCCCTGGCGCCTGTGGACCGCTGTCCAATAGGAGAATGAAATATTATGGTCTGGTCTAGGCTAAAGGGATATTCCGTGTATATGTACAAGGAATATACAAGGGATATCAAACGATATACAAATACTATGCAATATATATCAATCAATAAATATATATATTCGGTTTAATCTGATCCTTTGTAACAGCCGCCTGCTAATTAGTCCCACCTAATTAGCTAAGCAGAGACAGATTAACCGCACTGTCCACTACTCAATGTCTGTTGTGAGGGGTCGGGCAGTTCACAAAGTCATGGGGTCATGGTCGTCATCGATAGTATCGGGGAGCCTTGGCAGTTCTATTAGCCTCGCCACGGGTCGGGTGTAGATCCGTCCTTGGACGAGCACTTCGGCTGCTCGGACCTTTCCGTCGGCACCGGTGATCACTTTGCTTACGCGGCCAGCCGGCCACATAGCTCGGGGTAGTGACTGGTCGATAATCATGACGACTGTTCCTTCTGTCAAATTGTCTCTCTCTTTCACCCATTTCTGGCGGGTCTGTAGAGACGGTAGATAGTGGAGTAGGAAGCTGTTCCAAAACTTGTCAGCCAATACTTGACTGTACCTCCACATTCTTCGGCCGTTCGCTTCTTCAGGCCGGTACATTGTCTGTGGTAGCGCGGGGTCCAGCCGCCCCATCAAGAGTGTGTTGGGGGTGACTGGGTCGACATCTGCTACATCACTTGAGACGTAACCGAGGGGCTTTGAGTTCAATACTCCCTCGATCTCCGTGAGGACTGTCATTAGGACTTCTTCCGCCACGGTCTGGGCCCCAAGCACGGCGTACAGGGCTGTCTTTATTGAACGTACTTCTCGTTCCCAAGTTCCACCGAAGTGAGGTGCGTTCGGGGGATTAAACTGGAAGTCAATCTGGGATGGAGCGAGGTGGGTCTTAAGTTCTGGGCCCATAGCTTGGAAGCTCTCTCTCAGTTCTCTTTCTCCGCCTTTGAAGTTTGTCCCGTGATCAGACAATAATATAGACGGTTTCCCTTTCCGCGATGTGAATCTTCGGAAGGCCATAAGGAATGAGTCTGTGCTCATGGTTGGAAGGAGTTCTATATGCATCGCTCGGGTGGTCATGCATTTGAATACAATACCCCACCGCTTCTCGGTTCCTCTTCCTTTCTTTATATACAGCGGGCCGAAACAGTCCATACCGGTGGAGTGAAAAGGCTTGTCGCCGAGTCGGAGGCGACAGGGAGGTAGGTCAGCCATCCGGGGTATACTGGGCTGCGCTCGCCACTTACGACAGTCTAGACAGGTTCGCTGGAAGCGCTGCACTGCTTCTCTCCCTTGCAGTATCCAATAACGACGTCTGATCTCCGCGAAGACTCTCTCTGCCCCGGCGTGATGCACATCCTCGTCGTATTTCTTTATGATCAGCTCTGTGACCTTGTGTCGGCTGTTTAAGACTATCGGGTACTTGACGTCATCCGGTAAGTCTGGAGCTCTCCGCAGACGACCACCCACTCTGATGAGACCATGGGCGTCGCTCTCGGGGGCTAGGTGGAGCAGTCTGCTGTCTGATGGGACGGGCTTTGCTCCCTGTAGACAGTCTAGCTCATCGGGGAACGGGTCTCTCTGGGCTCGTTGTAGTAGAAGAAGTTCTGCTTCTTCGTAGTCAGCTGCTGTAATGTCAGTAGTGAGCTGAACCTCTGGGTGGTGCCACAGGAATGTCTTTAGCTGCGCACTCTCTAGGGTGAGGCAATCGTCTATGTCGGGGTCTGTGGAGACGAGTGTGTTCAATCCACAGAACATAGATTTCTTGTTTTCGGCCTCCTCTTTACTCGCTTCCCGTGGGGTGGGTGTAGGCCACTCTTCTTCCGGGAGCTTGAGGAACTCTGGCCCGTCACTGTATAGGTTGTGACGGGTGAGGTCATCCAGGGACATTCCCCGGGTGATGACGTCAGCTGGGTTGTGTTTTGTGTCCACATACCTCCAGCTTGCTACTTCTGTTAAATCTTGAATCTCTGTGACTCTGACTCCCACGAAGACCTTGTATCTGCACGAATCAGACCGGATCCATGTGAGTACTGTCGTGGAGTCTGACCACAAGATTGTTCTTTGCACCGGAATGGTGAGTTCACGTTGGATCAACGTGGCGAGTTGCGCTCCTGCTAGGGCTGCGCAGAGCTCTAGACACGGGATAGATTGTTGCTTTCGTGGGGCTACTCTTGAGCGAGCCAGGATGAAAGCAGTATGTATTTCTCCTCCCTCCTCTCAGGCACGCAAGTAGGCCACCGAACCGTAGGCTACTTCGGAGGCGTCGCTGAAGACGTGCAGGTCCATCTGGCACGTCTCCGGCCTCACTGTGGGTGGGAAGTAGCTGCGGCGTATGTTGACACCTGGGAGTGAGCTGAGTTCCGTCTCCCACTCTCTCCATGTGGATGCAAGGTGTTCGGGTATGGGGTCGTCCCAGCCCTGGTCCTTGTCCCATAACGCTCTTACAATCATCTTTGCCCTGGTGGTGTAAGGTAGAATACATCCCAACGGGTCATATTGTCTGGCGAGTGTTCTGTATACACTCCGTCTGGTGGTCGGTAGTGCAGTCGACCTTCCCTGCTCCTTGGTCAGGGGTGTGTGTTTATAATGGAGCGAGTCTGTTTTGAAGCGCCAGACTAGTCCTAATGTCATTTCTTGGGCTTCTCCTGGGATGGTCGCCATCCAGGTCTCGCTGCTTGCTGCCTTGTCCTCGGGGGAGAGGCTGCGCAATACTTGCGGGTCGCTGCTGGCCCACTGCCTGAGATCAAAGCCGCCTTTGATCAGGGAGGCGCGGAGCTTGAGTAGAAGGGCCTCGGCTTCTTCTGGCGTCGAGACGCTTTGCAGACAGTTGTCCACGTAGAAACTATTTCCTACACTTTGTCGGACCTCTTCATCAGCTGCTGGGTCCTCTGCGACGTGCTTTTGCCGTGCAAACGTAGCACAGCATGGGCTGCATGTGGTTCCGAAAGGGAGGACTTCCCATTGATAGATGGCTGGTCGCTCATCCCCGATCCTCTCTCTCCATAGGAACCGCAGCAGGGGCTTGTCCTCCTCCACTAGTCTCACCTGCAGGAACATCCCTTTGATGTCGCCGCTGATGGCCACCTTGTCTTGGTGGAAACGTAGTAACACGCCTAGTAGAGAGGGGCCGAGTGTTGGGCCAGACAAGAGCTCTTTATTCAGATTTTGTGATCCGATCTGGTAGCTGCAGTTGAACACAATACGATCCTTGCCGTTGTGGTGGACTTTGTGGTGCGGCACGTACCATGATTCGGTAGTCTGATCGGCCTCTTTAATGTCAATTTTCTTTATGTGTCCCGCTGTGATTAGCTTGTTAATCTCAGCGCGGTACACCGTCTCTTGAGCGGGGTCTCTGGCTAGGCGCCGCTCTGTGTTCAATAGATACCGCTCCGTCACTTCTTTTGGGGCGTGGAAGGTAGGCATACCCTCTCGCCTCAGGAGTGGAGTTGCCTTTGACTCTCTTTGTCCCCTGCTCGAGGAGGGCTATAGCGTAAATGTCTTCCTTGGAACGAATGTCTTTCTTTTCGTTCTTAAAGGGCATTGTCTCTAGTGTCCATAGCCTCTCGACATGCTGTAGGAGGGTGGTGTCTTCTTCTGTCACTCTGGAGTGGAGGCAGTTAGTGGCTGCTGTTCGGTTAAGAGACTTAGCGAGGGGGCCTTGTAATGTCCATCCTAGGCGGGTCTCGACTGCTGCAGGACAGCCTCTGGGCCCTGTGTGGACCCGGTCTATCGGGACGATGAGGTCTGCATGGTCGGAGCCTATCAGCAGGGTCGGGGTGGCACCGTCTATGAGCGGTATAGGTAGTTGACGCAGGTGCACATATTTATCCATCAGCTTGGCGATGGGGTAGGTGTACTGCGACAGGCCTATTTCTTGGCTGGTGAAAGCGTTAGTAATCCTATACCGTCTCTCTGGCTGCCCGCTTGCTGCGATAGTGAAGGAGACATTCTCGCCCTTTATCGTCTTTAGATCTCTTCTTATTGTCCGAATCGTCATCTGGTTTTCGCTCCCCCGCAGCCCCAGCTGGGCCGCAGCGGACGCGAGGAGAAGGGTCTTCTCTGACCCGTCGTCAAGGACGGCGTAAGTGTCCATGACCTTATCTTGGTAACTCAGTGTTACGGGGACCACCTTTAAGAGCACCCGGGCGCCCCCGCTGCTGGCGGGGTCAATGTACATAACACTTGCCTTTGTGCTGCTTGAGGGTGCAGGCTTTCTTCTGTTACTGTCGTGTAGGACATCTAGGTGGGCTCCGTCACACCGACTACACCTCTTCTTTAAGCGGCAATCGGCTGCCATGTGACTGCGCGCACATCGGTAACAGCGTCGGTTGGACTTTATCCATTGACTCACCTCGTCGGCGGTCATCTTCTTGAACGTGTCACATTGTGACAACCAGTGTTCCTTTTCGCAGTACGGGCACACCATCTTCCACTTCTCTTTCATCGAGGGGGTACTGTGGTTCTTGCTGCTCGGTACTGATTCTGATTGGTGCATGACGGTCACCAATCTGCGGCCATCGTTTGCTCTCCTAGGTCCCTCTCTGGAGCTTGGGGTGCTCCGCATGAACGTATCCAACCGTAGGCTGTTGACATCTCTCGCCAGGAAGTCGGCTAGGTCTAGGAGGGATGGCTCGGGACCGTTAGGATCACGGTGGTCTCTTTGCCGCCTGAAGCGCTCTTGTCGGGCGGGTGGAAGCTTCTCTAAAATCCTCTCGACATTAGAGTTTGCGTACAGTTCGTGCATACCCTTTTCTCTTTGCGCCCCCAGCATCCCTACCAGGGATTGTACCTTGATAGACAGGTCATCTAGTGAGCGATTGTCTGTGGCTGGGGGTAGCCGGTCAATATGCCTTATCTCTTGTATTACGTAGTCCCATATGCGTCCATATCTTTGGTCGAGTGCTGCTAGAGCCGCTGTGTATGGGGTAGTAGAGGTGGCATAGGCCAGCGCTATATTGTGCGCTCGGGGCACCTTGAGGTGCTTCAGTAGGATAGCATACTTGTACGGTTCATCAGCTACATCGGACATCATTGTCTCTAAGCACATTCGTAGCTCCGTGTACTGTGCTCTGTTCTCGTGGGTGAAGTCCGGAAACGTCGGTGTGCCAATGTATGATGCCATGGATGGCTGGCACATCGGTGAGCGTTGGAAGAGAGGCCTCCTAGGCGAGTCTCCTCTTACGCCTCTTGGTGGGCTGGTACCTGCTGGGTACCATGGCCCGCGTATCCAGGTGCTGTTCCTCGGGGCTGGTCGTGCGTCAAGCTCACCCGTGAATTGAGTCGGGGGTCTGTAGCGCAGAGCCGCGGGGGTAGAGCCTGGGCTGTACTGGACCTCCTGGTCCTGTGGAGTACTGTGCTGCTGTCGGGCTTGACTCTCCTCCTCTCCCTCTTCTTCTTCCTCTGGCAGGTCCTCTAGATCCTGTAGTCGTCTATTTAGCCTCTCCGCGGTGTAGACCGTTTCTTCCTTGTAGCTGGGTCTCACTTGGACCGGTCGGGGAAGGGGTTCGGAGGGGGGTATAGGCTCTCTCTGGTGGTCGGGCTCAGGGTCGCTTGATCGGGTAGGGGAGGGTGCCCTTGACCCTTGTCTTGACGAGGCCCTGGAACCCCGTGCGGAGGGAGGGGGTGTTGCCCTGGTGATCAGCTGCTCCATTATCTGCGCTTGTAATCGGTCGCGCTCGGCTTCACGCTTGGTGAGAGCGAGGTCGCGCTCTGCTTCTCTTTGGGCACCGGCAGCGGCGCGCTGGGCTTCGGCGGCGGCGCGCTGGGCTTCGGCCCGGTCCCTTACCATATTCTCTTCCGTCTGAAGGCGTCTAATCTCTAGACGTATACGATCTTCGTCGCTCCGTTGCTGCGCCTGAAGGCGTTCTCTTTCCATGGAAGAATGTTCGCGCTCACTAAGCGTCTGTGCTTGGAGTCGATCGCGCTCTGTTGAGGCTGCTAGGCTGGCGAGGAATGCCTGTGCCAGCATCTTGTCCGCCTCGCTGGGGGAAGACGCTGGTTGAGGTGATCCGCTCCTGGCAGTACTCGTTGGAGATCTGTTCTCCTGTGGCGAGTCCTGGAGATCCATCTCCGGGGTGCTCTCCTCTTCTTGTAGCGGGTAGAGTTCCATCCCTGGAGGGCTGTCTTTATCCTGGAGCTCTCCGGGGACTACTTCTTCAGTCTTGGCGGGGGGTAAAGTCGTGTCGGGTCCCTCCTGGTCCCTACCGTGAGCTTGGTCAGTTACGTTAGAACCCACTAGGGCCTCTATTGGCGGGGTAGCTTGGTCGATAGGGTCGGACATAATTTTACTATCTACTTTTTCCGCGTTTACCGTCTGTAGAAAGCTAGGTAGTATATTGGCAACGTAATCCTCTAAGTACTGAGGTGTCTGCCGTCTACGCTGCGGGTGATCTACTTTAGGAGAACCGTTTTGTGGAGTGTTCATCATAGGCCATGTCAATATTAATACCACTATATTAATATTACACTAGTTACCATCCGGCTCGAAGGACCAATTGTAACTGAGGGGTACAATTCCCTGACTGTATTGATAAGTATGGTATCATTAAACCACTACCGCTTTATGTACTTTAATTACTGGCCATACAGTACATGATATATAAATATGATGAACACTTCCCACAATGAATCGGTTCCACACAAAGTGGTAATTAAGTATTTATTGCAGCAAAAGGTACATAATATACTTCTCTATTTTACTTTGGATGTGCTTATAAGGCAAAGGAATGTGCGTAGGCAAATCAATAATGAATGTCCATTCTCTGGTTACGCAGGAGGTAATTATACAACCTGAATCTTAGGGAATTATATTTATGGTACACTAGTAATATATAGCGGGAGATACTGGAAGGGTCCCCCCGGTTGTAAGCCAGCAGGGGTAGAGGATCTGTCGGTAGTAGAGAGTCTGGTCAACGATGACTAAGGAGACTCCAAGTACAGGAGACAGTGCAATAGTCTCTTGATCCACAGACGAATACAGCTGTTCTCCGTAGACTGTAGCTCCACAGTGAAGAAAGCTAGCCGGCCTCAGGCTCTCTGAGGCGCAGACTCGACGTGGCTCCTCACAGGGTAAATCCCACACGTGTAGGCGTCGGCGATTCTCCGCTCCATAAATCACAGGACCAAAACAAATATAATCCAGCCGCAAAGGGCTATGTAGTCGTCGGGTAGATTAATCCAGTGTACATGTCCACACGGTTTTCGTCTAGGTCTCCTCGGGTGAAAGCGCCATGAAAGCAGCCCAGCCTGGATAAGCACTCTAGCTGGTACGAGGAAGCGTTGGTGATGCTGGTCACTGTAGAACTTTAGCCGCACGATATACTATACACAAATAGACTATTACTGACTTAATAGAAATATGTCGCACTCGACGGTATAGCGCCAAACTCTGACAATTCAGTTATTAAATCGCACGCGGTCTCAATGCTCTATTTGGGGCCAAACAGGCCATACTTCACCGCACGGAGTATCGTGGGTGAGGCTTCAACTTATTGGGTAACTCTACTTCTGTATTCACCTGCGCCATATTTATATGCACGGCGAACAATCTAGTGCCAACCTCATTTCTGTCTCGTATTCCTGGGCAAGGCCGGGCATGTACAGACATGTCTTGACGGTGGCTTTGAACCTGACTCCGGAGGCATGGCCCTGGCGCCTGTGGACCGCTGTCCAATAGGAGAATGAAATATTATGGTCTGGTCTAGGCTAAAGGGATATTCCGTGTATATGTACAAGGAATATACAAGGGATATCAAACGATATACAAATACTATGCAATATATATCAATCAATAAATATATATATTCGGTTTAATCTGATCCTTTGTAACAGTGTGAGAATGTTCTTTTTACAGTTTCACAACTGCCAGGACACATTTTTAGAAACCTTCTCATCTGTTCTCAAAATATATGTATTGGGCATTAATAGATTTGTGTGGTTCATAGGAATAGTATGTAAATTTATTTTCTTTTTTACGATTGCTTTGACTCATTTTGCACATCAGAGTTTCAATGTGCAAAACTCTTACTGTACACACAAAATGCCATACTGCTCATTGTGGGTTCAAAATGTAACATAGCATGCAAAATAAAAATACCAGTGTCAAATCAGATAATAGTATATGCAAAAGTGTATCACAGTACCAGAACATTAGATATTTCAAACAATTACAGTAAGTTACAGTTTTTCACAATTGCTTACATTGCTGCATTTTCAATATACAACAGTCATCATCAAATAATGCTGCCAAACTAAATCCTTCTGATCAAAAAAGAGATTGAAAGTGTTCTTTGGTCATAATGCAAAATGCTACTGTATAGTCCTAATATTTGGCTCAAAATATGTAATATATAGCATGCAAAAGTGAAACAACTGAACAAAATTAGATTATATTTCATGCTAAGTTTGTGTCAGAACAGTGGATATTTGTTCATCGTTGACGTTTACTGTAATTATTGGTGCATTTTCAAATACAATGGTCATTATCAAATAATGCGGTCAAACAGAAAATTCTTGTTACCAAAAGAGACTATGCAATGGTAATTTCCCCATACTGTATGAAAATTACTAAGAAAATACAGTTATATCACAACTCAATGCAAAAATGTGTAAACACTATGGAGGATCCATTACACACAACAATACAAATTTAAAAAACAATGTGATGTTTTACTTGTACACATGACCTATACATGTACAATATAGGCCTACTATACAGTAATGCATCTTGTACACATCCTTCTTGCCCCCCACCCCCAAAGAAGAAAAGAAAAGTCCTTTGGAGCATTCAGCTGACTGTGCACTCTGCACTGGCCTATAGGTGTGGTCACATTAGTCACAACAAGTGTCTTACATTTTGAGTTGTTGTGTTTAATCAATGACACCAGATGTGTTCATTGTATTAAACTTTTGCCGACTGGCTATCATTTTGCATCACATGAGCTTCAATCTGCACATTTGATCAGAGATGTTTGCAATGTGTGTTTTAGCAAGACAAAATGTGTTTAGACTTGTGAGAAAGGGGGATTGAGTTTTGTGAATTGTGTCTACAGGTGAAATGTGTTTATGGTTTTGGCAAATGGGGGCTAGTTTTATGGAACGTGTTTAGGGAACTGGTCGTTTGGTTTAAACTTTAGGGTGTTGGGTTTTAGCAATCGTTTTGGTCTGATGTGTGGGTTTGGAGTTAAGGTGCTTGTGTGTGTAATGCTAATCATGTGATCATGTAGAGGAGAGGAGGGAGGAGTTGAAGGATAGGAGGTGGAAGGGAGGAGGGAAGTTGAGAAAGGAGGGATAAAGGTGGAGGGAGAAGAAAAAAGAGAGGATAAGAAGGCAGGTGGACAGGGAAGAGAGGAGTAGGAAGGGAGATTGTAAGAGCCAAAGCTAGATATATTTAGGTTATTGTATTATATGAATGTTTAATATTGATTGGATTTAGATAAAGTCATTGAACCGTCGTATTTGTCATAATAGAGCATTCTAGAACATAGAACCTTCTAGAATGTTTGTTGTGATGTCATGTATGATGTCAGTATGACGTCATGATAGAAAGTTCTGGAACCTTCGTGATGTCACCGTATGATGTCATAACCGTACATTCTAGAACATTTGGGTCTCTATATAAGGCAGTTTTGCATCTTCGACCAGACTGAACTGAACTGAGGCCAGAAGCTAGCAAGTGGATTTACGACCACTTCTGTAAAGAAAGACTTAGCAAATAAACCATTCGGATATCTTTGCTTTGGACTGGAGTGGCTGTGGACATTACTTTTCTTTATCAACGGACGTACTACTCACGAGTAAGTAATTTGACCAGTGGAGAGGATCGTCGGCCCTCACAGTAGAAGAAGAAAAAGTCAAAGGCAACCAACATGGCGTCTCTGAACGACAAGTCTGTGTGGGACGAAGTTGAGGATGGAATGGGAGAGGCGGTGTTGAAGATGTCGACTGAGGAGATCGTCCAGAGAACCCGTCTGCTGGACAGTGAAATAAAGATTATGAAGAGCGAGGTTCTCAGGGTGAACCATGAACTTCAGGACAAGAAAGACAAGATCAAAGAAAACACAGAGAAGATTAAAGTCAACAAGACCCTGCCTTACCTGGTCTCCAACATTATAGAGCTGTTGGATGTGGATCCTAACGACCAGGAGGAGGACGGAGCGAACATCGACCTGGACTCTCAGAGGAAAGGAAAGTGTGCCGTCATCAAAACCTCAACCAGACAGACCTACTTCCTGCCTGTCATTGGTCTGGTTGACGCTGAGAAACTCAAACCTGGAGATCTGGTGGGGGTGAACAAGGACTCCTATCTGATTCTGGACACTCTACCAACTGAATATGATTCCAGAGTTAAAGCCATGGAGGTTGATGAGCGACCGACTGAACAGTACAGCGACATCGGAGGGCTGGACAAGGAGATCCAAGAGCTTGTGGAGGCCATTGTCCTGCCTATGAACCACAAGGAGAAGTTTGAGAATCTGGGCATCCAGCCTCCTAAAGGCGTCCTGATGTACGGCCCCCCGGGGACGGGGAAGACCCTACTGGCCCGCGCCTGCGCTGCTCAGACCAAGGCCACCTTCCTGAAGCTAGCCGGTCCCCAGCTGGTCCAGATGTTCATTGGAGACGGAGCCAAGATGGTGAGAGATGCCTTTGCCCTGGCCAAGGAGAAGGCCCCCTCCATCATCTTCATCGACGAGCTGGACGCTATTGGAACCAAACGGTTTGACAGTGAGAAGTCAGGAGACCGGGAGGTCCAGAGGACCATGTTGGAACTGCTCAACCAGCTGGATGGATTCCAACCCAACACGCAGGTTAAGGTGATTGCGGCCACCAACAGGGTTGACATCCTGGACCCCGCCCTGCTGCGCGCTGGGCGTCTGGACAGGAAGATCGAGTTCCCCATGCCCAACGAGGAGTCCCGGGCTCGCATCATGCAGATCCACTCCAGGAAGATGAAGGTCAGTCCTGATGTGATCTATGAGGAGTTGGCTCGCTCCACCGACGACTTCAACGGAGCTCAGTGCAAAGCTGTCTGTGTAGAGGCTGGTATGATCGCTCTTCGTCGAGGAGCAACAGAGTTGACTCATGAGGATTACATGGAGGGAATCCTGGAGGTCCAGGCCAAGAAGAAGGCCAACCTGCAGTACTACGCCTAAGAGGCATTTCTGTGTGTGTGTGCGTGTGTCTGTCTGTCTCTGTGTGTCTGTCTGTCGGTCGGTCTGTGTGTGTGTGTGTGTGTGTAGGTTCTATTGGTCGTCACGTCTGGTTCTGAAACGACAAGAAATAGAGGAAGAGAGATCAGGATGAATGGTTCCACCCCGAGGCCTGACACGTTTTCCAACTTCACAGAAAAGGCTGGCACGTGGATGGAGGAGGTGCATATGCGCACAGCGGAGTCTAGGAAGCACCAAGATGAGGTCAGGCCTGAAGACAGTGCATCCGGCGTCGTAGAAGGGAAAGGGTCTATTTCGTCATTTAGAGGAGAGGAGGGAGGTGTTCACATTACGAAGGAATTTTCATGTGTCGAGTCGGCTGTGATTTTGGAGACTGGGAAAATACAGTTTTCTTACCTTGTAGTAGTACTTGTAGCTTGTATTAGTACTTGTAGCTAGTAGGAGTACTTGTATTAGTATATGTAGTAGTGACGGGAATATTTAGGAAAGTAGATTTAGGACCACTTCTGTAAAGAAAGACTTCGCAAATAAACCATTTGGATATCTTTGCTTTGCACTGGAGCGGCTGTGGACATTACTTTTCTTTATCAATGGACGTACTACTCACAAGTAAGTAATTTGACCAGTGGAGAGGATCGTCGGCCCTCACAGAGATGGAGGAGGGACACAAGAAAGGAGAGATAAGGGAAATGGAGGAAGGAGAATGAGGAGAGAGAAGAATAGACAGATAAGGGAAGCGGTGGAAGGAGGAGGAAGAAGGAGGGGGAAGAGAAATGGGAATGTGCAGGAAAAGGAGAGAGAGAGACGGGGGGGGGGAGAAATGATAAAGTAACTTAGGTCATCAATTACCCTCTCAAGCCCCGCCCTCTTTTCTCGGCCCTCCAATCACAACTGTTGCATCAAGAAAAGAGGGCAGTGTTTGAGATAGCCAATTTCAAAAGCTTATATTATGACAGTTGTGTTAAATTAGCCAATATTACTGTAAATCAGTCACACAAAATACCATTAGCTTTAGGACCTAGGCATGTTACTTACTTTCAAGCTGTTTGTATGAGTGTTTGTAGGTAGTGTACTCAGGGCCGTCTCAGGGGGTGTGCGAGCAGTGCGGTCGCACAGGGCCTCGCGGGAAGGGGGGCCTCACGAGAAGAAAAAATGTTCTTTAAAAAAAAGAGGCCCTTTTAAAAATTTGTTTTTTATAAAAATTAAAATAAATATAACGTTATTTAACAATCACTTTCCATCACAGAACGAAAATCTAGTTTTGCTTACAGCAGGTGTCTAATGTGACTTACATGATCCATCATGTTTATAAACATCACTGTTTATTTTATATATCAATGACATATGTGAAGTGTCAAAACTATTGAAATGTGTATTATGCTGTATACTGCTGTCTCACCTTAAACATTTTTTCAATCAATCAATCAATCAATCAATCAATCAATCAATCAATCAATCAATCAATCAATCAATCAAATACTACCACTCTCAAAGAATGCTCAGCTCAGAATGTGTACTGCACCCCTCCCCCATGCTCCATGCACAACTTAGCAGGTGGTTGGAAAAATTTATCAATTTGAACTTGCAGTGTGTGGGGGAGGGGTGTGTGTGGCGTTTGTTTTCGCCTCCTCTGAAAATACCAGTACTGGGGTAACACCTATATAACAAGAGTAATATAAAACCACTGTATATCGTACAGAAGAGAGCTATTAGGATTATTTGCAAAGCAGACTATCGAGAACACACTAACATATTATTTATTAATTCTGGATTATTGAAATTGCAAGAAGTTACAGACATTAGTAGTTATTTACAAGGTGCCTACCGCTCCCGGGCTGATTTGTCGCATGTCCTCCCATTCTCCTTCTCCTCTGTCGGTCCTGTATGGCCAATAAAAGATGTAAAAATGCTAAAATAAATCTTTAAAAAGAAAGACAGTAGAGGTTGAGTGCTTTATTACCTAAAGATGGTAAGTTAAAGTGATACAATCAAAACCAACAATGTTAAGTTGATGAAACTCACATATTATGTCACTGAATAGTTGTGCTAAATGATGAACTAGATATTGTTTGTGTAGGACTTCTAGAAATGTGTGAACCCTCTGCATGAAGAATGCTAGCAACCATATTTGATCATAATTAATATAATATATATAATATAATAATAATAATATAATAATTATGCTCTGTTCACCTACGACTAGCACAAGTGACCATATGTCCATTTGTAGACATATATCCAATGCATCTACTAAGCCATATTTAGGGTGTTTTCTTACAAATCATGCATTATGACACAAGACATAGTACTCAATACTGCATTGGATGGTGGCACCATATTTGATCATATGCCCTGTTCACCTAAGACTAGCAACATTTACATTATGTACACTTTTAGACATAAGCCTGCTAAAATGTAGTTAGTAATTCAATATTTGTGATTGAATTGAAAATTTTGATAACATTTTAAGAAGAAAATAACTGAGTGACATGGGTCCCTCTCCCAAGAGGACATGACTAGTTTTGACTACACCCCACCCACACCCTGAGTGACATGGGTCCCTCTCCCAAGAACACATGCGCGACCCCACCATGTGTATCCTTTCCGCAACGGAATTCGGTTTCCGGGTTCCTCTGATTGGCCGCAACCCCCACGTGACCCGCCCCCCTATCCACCGCTCTGCCGTTGCCGTGCGCGGCAGAGCGAGCGGCCGCGGACTCGCTCGAGTCGCTTCCTCAATTTATACGCATGGAAGTATTGACTGAATGAATGAATGAATGAAAACTTTATTTAACAGATTGCAGAATGGGTACAATACAGTACGGCTCAATACACACAATTGTTAAGGGGATGCAGACCTGAGAAAGACGTTTGTCTTGTTTACATCAGGGTCCCCCATTTTCAATTCATATAGAACGACTACGCCGTAACAAATCATTAAAAAAATATACCGTTAACTGGAATATGTTGTGCCTTTACACATATGTTGGATTATGTAATTGGTTTGTCATGACAAACAAATAAAAAAATCGCGATTTACCCGCTGGCTACAACAACACACAGTGACTGCATGTAGTCACTGTGTGTTGATGTTGTAGCCACCTCCTCAGAGCCACAGAGCCAGCGGTGCTTTCAAGTCCGGTCTGGGGACCGCTCAGCAGCGCCACCCACCCAACAGCTGAATTGCCAATGGCTGAATTGGAGTATTGCACTGTGCGAACACAGCTCTGTGAGCTCTGTGGCTCTGCAGTTGCTTGCTTCTCGCAAATCCAGCAACAAGCTCCCGCTGACACGTCGTTGTCATTATTATTAGACATGCTTGGTGAAGCAACAATGAAACAAATGTAACTATTTTAATACAATTCAAATTGTGCTTAGAGGGAATTATTTTCACAGGACATTATGACCGGAGATATTTAAATATGTCGGACTTCAACAGATTTCCCCGGTAAAAAAAAACGGTAATTACCGGACAACGGAAACCCTGGTCCGTGTGTCATCCAGGTGTATGGCTCTCCGTTAACACGTCTGCTCCCATCCGTGGATATCAACAAAGAGGTAGATTCTGCCAGCAGACTCCTCCTTGATGCTCGCTTCTTCGCTCCTTCCACCTGTTGCCAACCACCTCCCACCAGCTCCCCTCTGCGGTAGTCCTCTGCCAGTTCTCTGAGTCCATAGCTAAACGAATCAGAACAGCTCAAAATTACACAACAATAGGATGAAGTCAGACATATTATTATTATTATTATTATTATTATTATTATTATTATTATTATTATTATTATTATTATTATTATTATTATTATTATTATTATTATTATTATTATTATTATTATTATTATTATTATTATTATTATTATTATTATTATTATTATTATTAATACCTATTCAACCTGTACCCCCCTTCCACTATATGACACCTGAATTTACCCAAGGGGATTATTAAAGGAACACTTGACTTGATGGAAAGACAAGCTATGTTGACAATTGACTTTATTTTTCTATTCCTTCATTCAATTATGTCATTGTCTTTAAGTAAAACATTGGAAGGAGGACGGAGGATGAAGATGCATTCTATTCTGACTATATATATCTACTTCTGAGGGTCTCTTCCACCGCGGCTTGTCACATCAGAGACACGGCCACGGAGAACAGATCAGTGGAAAAGCACAACAGATTATTATTTCTAGGACTATTTATTTTCTAATTTGAATTAAATATGCTTGGATACTCTCTTCACTGAGTGGAAATTGTGGCTTGAGAAAAGAAACCATTATCATTTCACCTTGAACCACATTCACACATATGCAGGAGTGGACACTCACACACAGGCACGCACGCACACACATTCTGTACTTAAATTATTCTGTTGCTGTACTTAACACTTAGTTTATACCTGTGACTTTTTAGCAATTTGATATTTGCTATGCTTTTTTAAAGTTTTTTTCTTAGCATTTTTACAGCTTTTTCTGGTCACGCACGACCGATAGATGAGAGGGAGAACGGGAGGAGATGTGGGGAAGACATGCGACAAATATCGCCGGGAGCGGGAGGCGAACCCGGTGTGGCCGCGTGGGTGTGCGAGGCACTATGCGGTGCGCCACGAGGGCGCCCTGCTGTGCTGCTTTTAACTGTAATATACTGGCAAAACAAAAAGTATAAGAACAAAATATCAGAAAAAACAAATAGCCTATATCAGTGGTTCTCAACGTGGGGTCCAGGGACCTCCAGATGTCGTTGGTGAATGTGCACATTTGATCAGAGATGTTTGCAATGTGTGTCTTAGCAAGACAACATGTGTTTAGACTTGTGAGAAAAGAGGTTTGAGTTTTGTGAATTGTGTCTACAGGTGAAATGTGTTTATGGTTTTGGCAAATGGGGGCTAGTTTTATGGAACGTGTTTAGGGAACTGGTCATTTGGTTTAAACTTTAGGGTGTTGGGTTTTAGCAATCGTTTTGGTCTGATGTGTGGGTTTGGAGTTAAGGTGCTTGTGTGTGTAATTCTAATCATGTGATCATGTAGAGGAGAGGAGGGAGGAGTTGAAGGATAGGAGGTGGAAGGGAGGAGGGAAGTTGAGAAAGGAGGGATAAAGGTGGAGGGAGAAGAAAAAAGAGAGGATAAGAAGGCAGGTGGACAGGGAAGAGAGGAGTAGGAAGGGAGATTGTAAGAGCCAAAGCTAGATATATTTAGGTTATTGTATTATATGAATGTTTAATATTGATTGGATTTAGATAAAGTCATTGAACCGTCGTATTTGTCATAATAGAGCATTCTAGAACATAGAACCTTCTAGAACGTTTGTTGTGATGTCATAATAGACCTTGCTGGAACATAAACTCTAGAACGTTTGTGGTGAGGTCATAATAGACCTTACTGGAACAGAGAACATTCTATACCACAGTATGACGTCATGATAGAAAGTTCTGGAACCTTCGTGATGTCACCGTATGATGTCATAACCGTACATTATAGAACATTTGGGTCTCTATATAAGGCAGTTTTGCATCTTCGACCAGACTGAACTGAACTGAAGCCAGAAGCTAGCAAGTGAATTTATGGCTGTGGATGTGTCGAGTCGGCTGTGATTTTGGAGACTGGGAAATACAGTTTTCTTACCTTGTAGTAGTACTTGTAGCTTGTATTAGTACTTGTAGCTAGTAGGAGTACTTGTATTAGTATATGTAGTAGTGACGGGAATATTTAGGAAAGTAGATTTAGGACCACTTCTGTAAAGAAAGACTTAGCAAATAAACCATTCGGATATCTTTGCTTTGCACTGGAGTGGCTGTGGACATTACTTTTCTTTATCAACGGACGTACTACTCACGAGTAAGTAATTTGACCATTTGGAGAGGATCGTCGGCCCTCACAGTAGAAGAAGAAAAAGTCAAAGGCAACCAACATGGCGTCTCTGAACGACAAGTGTGTGTGGGACGAAGATGAGGATGGAATCGGAGAGGCGGTGTTGAAGATGTCGACTGAGGAGATCGTCCAGAGAACCCGTCTGCTGGACAGTGAAATAAAGATTATGAAGAGCGAGGTTCTCAGGGTGAACCATGAACTTCAGGCCCAGAAAGACAAGATCAAAGAAAACACAGAGAAGATTAAAGTCAACAAGACCCTGCCTTACCTGGTGTCCAACATTATAGAGCTGTTGGATGTGGATCCTAACGACCAGGAGGAGGACGGAGCGAACATCGACCTGGACTCTCAGAGGAAAGGAAAGTGTGCCGTCATCAAAACCTCAACCAGACAGACCTACTTCCTGCCTGTCATTGGTCTGGTTGACGCTGAGAAACTCAAACCTGGAGATCTGGTGGGGGTGAACAAGGACTCCTATCTGATTCTGGACACTCTACCAACTGAATATGATTCCAGAGTTAAAGCCATGGAGGTTGATGAGCGACCGACTGAACAGTACAGCGACATCGGAGGGCTGGACAAGGAGATCCAAGAGCTTGTGGAGGCCATTGTCCTGCCTATGAACCACAAGGAGAAGTTTGAGAATCTGGGCATCCAGCCTCCTAAAGGCGTCCTGATGTACGGCCCCCCGGGGACGGGGAAGACCCTACTGGCCCGCGCCTGCGCTGCTCAGACCAAGGCCACCTTCCTGAAGCTAGCCGGTCCCCAGCTGGTCCAGATGTTCATTGGAGACGGAGCCAAGATGGTGAGAGATGCCTTTGCCCTGGCCAAGGAGAAGGCCCCCTCCATCATCTTCATCGACGAGCTGGACGCTATTGGAACCAAACGGTTTGACAGTGAGAAGTCAGGAGACAGGGAGGTCCAGAGGACCATGTTGGAACTGCTCAACCAGCTGGATGGATTCCAACCCAACACGCAGGTTAAGGTGATTGCGGCCACCAACAGGGTTGACATCCTGGACCCCGCCCTGCTGCGCGCTGGGCGTCTGGACAGGAAGATCGAGTTCCCCATGCCCAACGAGGAGTCCCGGGCTCGCATCATGCAGATCCACTCCAGGAAGATGAAGGTCAGTCCTGATGTGATCTATGAGGAGTTGGCTCGCTCCACCGACGACTTCAACGGAGCTCAGTGCAAAGCTGTCTGTGTAGAGGCCGGTATGATCGCTCTTCGTCGAGGAGCAACAGAGTTGACTCATGAGGATTACATGGAGGGAATCCTGGAGGTCCAGGCCAAGAAGAAGGCCAACCTGCAGTACTACGCCTAAGAGGCCTCTCTGTGTGTGTGTGTGTGTGTGTCTGTCTGTCTCTGTGTGTCTGTCGGTCGGTCTGTGTGTGTGTGTGTAGGTTCTATTGGTCGTGACTTCTGGTTCTGAAACGACAAGAAATAGAGGAAGAAAGATCAGGATGAATGGTTCACCCCGAGGCCTGACACGTTTTCCAACTTCACAGAAAAGGCTGGCACGTGGATGGAGGAGGTGCATAAGCGTACAGCGGAGTCTAGGAAGCACCAAGATGAGGTCAGGCCTGAAGACAGTGCATCCGGCGTCGTAGAAGGGAAAGGGTCTATTTCGTCATTTAGAGGAGAGGAGGGAGGTGTTCACATTACGAAGGAATTTTCATGTGTCGAGTTGGCTGTGATTTTGGAGACTGGGAAAATACAGTTTTCTTACCTTGTAGTATTACTTGTAGCTTGTATTAGTACTTGTAGCTAGTAGGAGTACTTGTATTAGTATGTAGTAGTGACGGGAATATTTAGGAAAGTAGATTTAGGACCACTTCTGTAAAGAAATACTTTGCAAATAAACCATTCGGATATCTTTGCTTTGCACTGGAGCGGCTGTGGACATTACTTTTCTTTATCAACGGACGTACTACTCATGAGTAAGTAATTTGACCAGTGGAGAGGATCGTCGGCCCTCACAGAGATGGAGGAGGGACACAAGAAAGGAGAGATAAGGGAAATGGAGGAAGGAGAATGAGGAGAGAGAAGAATAGACAGATAAGGGAAGCAGTGGAAGGAGGAGGAAGAAGAAGGAGGGGGAAGAGAAATGGGAATGTGCAGGAAAAGGAGAGAGAGAGACGGGGGGGGGCAGGAGAAATGATAAAGTAACTTAGGTCATCAATTACCCTCTCAAGCCCCGCCCTCTTTTCTCGACCCTCCAATCACAACTGTTGCATCAAGAAAAGAGGGCAGTGTTTGAGATAGCCAATTTCAAAAGTTTATATTATGACAGTTGTGTTAAATTAGCCAATATTACTGTAAATCAGTCACACATAATCCCATTAGCTTTAGGACCTAGGCATGTTACTTACTTTCAAGCTGTTTGTATAAGTGTTTGTAGGTAGTGTACTCAGGGCCGTCTCAGGGGGTGTGCGAGCAGTGCGGTTGCACAGGGCCTCGCGGGAAGGGGGGCCTTGCGAGAAAAAAATATTTCTTTAAAAAATTTGTTTTTTATAAAAATTAAAATAAATATTACGTTATTTAACAATCACTTTCCATCACAGAACGAAAATCTAGTTCTGTGTCTAATGTGACTTACATGATCCATCATGTTTATAAACATCACTGTTTATTTTATATATCAATGACATTATGTGAAGTGTCAAAACTATTGAAATGTGTATTATGCTGTATACTGCTGTCTCACCTTAATTTTTTTTTCAATCAATCAATCAATCAATCAATCAATCAATCAATCAATCAATCAATCAATCAATCAATCAATCAATCAATCAATCAATCAATCAAATACTACCACTCTCAAAGAATGCTCAGCTCAGAATGTGTACTGCACCCCTCCCCCATGCTCCATGCACAACTTAGCAGGTGGTTGGAAACATTTATCAATTTGAACTTGCAGTGTGTGGGGGAGGGGTGTGTGTGGCGTTTGTTTTCACCTCCTCTGAAAATACCAGTACTGGGGTAACACCTATATAACAAGAGTAATATAAAACCACTGTATCTCGTACAGAAGAGAGCTATTAGGATTATTTGCAAAGCAGACTATCGAGAACACAACACACTAACATATTATTTATTAATTCTGGATTATTGAAATTGCAAGAAGTTACAGACATTAGTAGTTATTTACAAGGCGCCTACCGCTCCCGGGCTGATTTGTCGCATGTCCTCCCGTTCTCCCTCTCCTCTGTCGGTCCTGTATGGCCAATAAAAGCTGTAAAAATGCTAAAATAAATCTTTAAAAAGAAAGACAGTAGAGGTTGAGTGCTTTATTACCTAAAGATGGTAAGTTAAAGTGATACAATCAAAACCAACAATGTTAAGTTGACGAAACTCACATATTATGTCACTGAATAGTTGTGCTAAATGATGAACTAGATAGTGTTTGTGTAGGACTTCTAGAAATGTGTGAACCCTCTGCATGAAAAATGCTAGCAACCATATTTGATCATAATTAATATAATATATAATATATATATTATATATAATATAATAATAATAATATAATAATTATGCCCTGTTCACCTACGACTAGCACAAGTGACCATAATTGTCCATTTGTAGACATATGTCCAATGCATCTACTAAGCCATATTTTGGGTGTTTTCTTACAAATCATGCATTATGACACAAGACATAGTACTCAATAGTGCATTGGATGGTGGCACCATATTTGATCATATGCCCTGTTCACCTAAGACTAGCAACATTTACATTATGTACACTTTTAGACATAAGCCTGCTAAAATGTACTTATTAATTCAATATTTGTGATTTAAAAAAAATTCTGATAACATTTTAAGAAGAAAATAACTGAGTGACATGGTTTTTTATGGTCACTTTACAAAAGGAAAGGTCACTTTAAGAATAGTATAGTATAACTTGAGATTGTATAATATAGCATTGTATAGCAGTGTACATAAAGACCCAGTGCCTCACCCAAGAGGACATGACTAGTTTTGACTACACCCACCCACCCCCTGAGTGACATGGGTCCCTCGCCCAAGAGGACATGACTACACCCCACCCACCCCCTGAGTGGCATGGGTCCCTCTCCCCAGAGGACATGCGTGACCCCACCCACCCCCTGAGTGACATGGGTCCCTCTCCCAAGAGGACATGACTACAGCCCACCCACCCCCTGAGTGACATGGGTCCCTCTCCCAAGAGGACATGACTACAGCCCACCCACCCCCTGAGTGGCATGGGTCCCTCTCCAAAGAGGACATGCCTGCAGTGGAGGTTCTTGAGGAGGATGACAACGAAGACCAGCCATTACCACAAGCCAAGAGGCCCACCAAGCCTGCAGCCAGGGTAACCACCTGGAGGAAGAGGAGGCCTGCAGCCAGGGTAACCACCTGGAGGAAGAGGAGGCCTGCAGCCAGGGTAACCACCTGGAGGAAGAGGAAGCCTGCAGCCAGGGTAACCACCTGGAGGAAGAGGAAGCCTGCAGCCAGGGTGACCACCTGGAGGAAGAGGAGGCCTGCAGCCAGGGTAACCACCTGGAGGAAGAGGAGGCCTGCAGCCAGGGTAACCACCTGGAGGAAGAGGAAGCCTGCAGCCAGGGTAACCACCTGGAGGAAGAGGAGGCCTGCAGCCAGGGTAACCACCTGGAGGAAGAGGAGGCCTGCAGCCAGGGTGACCACCTGGAGGAAGAGGAGGCCTGCAGCCAGGGTAACCACCTGGAGGAAGAGGAAGCCTGCAGCCAGGGTAACCACCTGGAGGAAGAGGAAGCCTGCAGCCAGGGTAACCACCTGGAGGAAGAGGAAGCCTGCAGCCAGGGTAACCACCTGGAGGAAGAGGAAGCCTGCAGCCAGGGTAACCACCTGGAAGAAGGTTGACCTGGACAATGCAGCCATGCCCGAGTACCAGCACCCTCCCCCTGACTTTGTTGAGACTCCATTCAAGTACTTCAGCAGGTACCTCCACTCAAGTCCATCGAGGAGATGGAGAAGAAGGCTGTCCCTTGTGGTACGTGTGACTATGTTGATGATGTCAGCCTCACAACAGGCATGCTGCCTGGGTCATCGCTTGCTGAGAAGAACGTGTTCAAGAAGAGTGCCAGCAGCCAAAGGCCAGTCACATCTCGCTCCCGTAGAGATTCAGTGCTTCCAGGCAACCCCCCCAACACCTCTGCTGATGTTTCAAAATAAATATTATTTTAATTTTTATGTGTTTTGTTATATTTCTTTATACATACACTTTCTGGAAAATGTTTCCCCCTCGAAGGACGAGGAACCATATTTGAACACTTCATTGATATTTTACCCTAGACCGGCAAGGAACCATATTATGAACATTTCAATGACCTTGATTTGCAACATGAAAATAAAAAGTAATTGAAAAGATATCTTGTAATAACACTCCCTAGGGTTGACATTTTTTATTTTAAAGTATTTCAACGAGTGCCCTATATTGTGCACACACATAGCTGGGCATATAGCCCTGCATCGTGACACATAGAGGACGGTAGGGAGAGGCGGACAAGGAGAAGGAGGTGGGAGATAAGTGAACAAATGGAGAAAGGGGGAACACTGCTGTGTGAAAGAACGCTGGAGGGATAATGGTGTCATCGGATCAATTTGACTCAGTGGAGCAGAAGATAGGAGTCATATTGAGGAAAGATCAGCACAGCTGGAAAAGCAACCATGTTAGTTCTAGTTTCAGAACAGTAGCTTTCACTACTTTCAGTCTACATGCCAAAGCCAACATACTGCTTTTTAAAAATTAGTATTTTTTTTATTAATTTTTTTACCTCAAGCCATTTATATTATATATTATATGAGACACAACATATAATAATAATAATAATAATAATAATAATAATAATAATAATAATAATAATAATAATAATAATAATAATAATAATAATAATAATAATAATAATAATAATAATAATAATAATAATAATAATAATAATAATAATAATAATAATAATAATAATAATAATAATAATAATAATAATAATAATAATAATAATAATAATAATAATAATAATAATAATAATAATAATAATAATAATAATACACTTTATTTATAAAGCACCCTACATGCAAGAAAGAAGCCCATAGTGCTTTGACAACACAAACAATTAAATGTATAAATGAATAATAAAATGCATGACAGAATTGCATATCACAAGCAATAAAATAAGTAGAAAAAATAAAAGAGAGTTAAATAAAATACAGTTAAAAGCCAAGTTAAGAAGCTGATACAAAAACTCACTTTTAGTGCTAATGAAATAGAGTAACATAGGTCTGAACTTGAGTTGTTACTCACGTTTTTCTGTAGTAGTTAGTAGTCCAGAAGTAGTATTTCCAAAAACATTGGTATGGCTGAAAATACACCCTGGGTCCAGAGCCTGACGTATGTCCAAATTTCATAGAAATCCATTCTGAAATGAGTGATTAGAAGCGGTTTTGGTAAAAGGTGAGAGGGCTCAGAAAACGATTTTCTCATAGACTTCAATGCATTCGACGGAGAATTCTCTTCCTGTTTTGGCTTGTGACTTTTCACCTACAGTAGATCCCTGATTGGCTCATTTCCACGTGGGGTACCATTGGAAAGCCCTATTCATTGGTTATGTTGAGATTGCCAAATGATTGACGGAGGTAGAGGCTCGAGAGTCGGGAGTGGTATTTGTACAACACCGTGTACTTCGATGCACGCCTCACACATCGAGAACCGCTGAACGGATTTTGTCACCTGAAATGGCTATCGACAGGCAACAAATATGGCTTTAATTCTATATATATATTGTATTAAAAAATATGCACACCCGAGCCACTAGAGGTCGCCAAAGAGGTCAGAGGTCCTCAAGAGGACATGTGGGCCGTTGCATGTTAAGAGGTAAAGGTCCACTGAGCCCATCTCTCTAATTTCTTTGGGTAGAGTGTCATCCATATACAATGGATGGTGTGTCAACAACGCTCACAGGATTCTAAAAGACTCCAACCAGGGACAATTTCAGCTGATGCCGTCTGGTAAACGGTACCGGAGTATAAGGACCCGGACCAGGCAGTGCGGCTCACAGTTACAATACTGTGATTATTGTATTATCATTTAGATCTATTTGTATCATTGTTTCTGCTCCTACTTTGCACACACTACATCCATACTGTGATTATCGTATTATCATTTAGAGCTATTTTATCGTTGTTTCCGCTGCTATTTTATTTCATTCACTTTTATGTTCGTAAAAGTATATGACGTGAGAATAAATAATCTGAATTTGTCTGAGTGAGGATACCTGAATGACCGGCCCCTTTAGCTTAATCCATTAACGTTTATGCATTCAAGATGTAAAGGCGATATATATGAATGAGGAATCCTAGCTCCATAGTGGCAGTCGAACTGGTCAAACTAGAGGTAAATACATGGTAAATGGTGCATTTATATAGCACTTTTATCCAAAGCGCTTTACAATTTGTTCCTCACATTTTACCCATTCACTCACACACTCACACACCAACCTGCTCATCAAGAGCAGTTAGGGGTTAAGTCAGTGTCTTGCTCAAGGAACACTTTGACACGCTGCCCGAGAGGACCGGGAATCGAACTGGGAATCTCCCTCCGGATTACCAGACGACTGCTCTCTACCTCCTGAAACACTGTCACCCTAGAGGTGGTGGCTGAGGGGAGGATGAGGACAAAGATGGGCCCTATACTGGAAAACCCCTCCCACCGCCTCTATGAGGAGCTAGCCAAGATGAGAAGCACGTTCAGCCAATTATAAACACTGTTAGGCTTATCTGACTCTTAATTATTAACACGGCACGGACTCTGGTGTAGTGTGTTACTACGTTATGGACCATGAATACCATCATCACTATTCCACTGATTGAATGCTGCCATTCACTATAAGTTCAAGTTTCAAGTTTCAAGTTTGTTTATTATTTGTCATAATAAAATACAGAATACTTTATGATGAAATGCTTGTTTCTGTATGAGCCCCTGAGAGTGTGCTACAAAAAGTAAGTAAAAAAAAAAGTTATTAAGAAGTAAGTAAAAAGTAAGTAAGGAATATTCAGTCAATATACATATACTATACAATACAGAGTAAAATTAGTAACAGTGAGGTACAATGCAGAAATGAGATGAGGTACAACACTTAGGGTAAGGTGCAAATGAGGTATGAATGTAATGCAAATCTCTTTAATAATAGATACATATAAAGTGTGTTAAAGTGAGTAAAGTGAGTGGTAAGGTGAGTGTTTGTTTAAAGTGGGTGTGTACATGTGGATTTGTGTGCAGTGAGTGTAGTGTCATTGTCATTGAGCATCCTGATGGCCTGGGGATAGAAGCTCCTTCTGAGTCTGTCTGTACTGGCCATGAGACTCCGGTAGCGCTTGCCTTGCTAGTTGTTTGGGTGACTAGAGTCTTTGATTATTCTCTTAGCCTTGGCCCTGCAACGCTTGTTATAAATGTCCTGGAGAGTGGGAAGCCCACCTCCAATTGTGCGTTCGGCTGAATGGGCCACTCTCTGTAATCTGCTGCGGTCTTGTGCCGTGCTATTCCCAAACCAGGAGGTGATGTTACCAGTCAGGATGCTCTCTATTGTGCACGAGTAAAAGTTCTTGAGGATCTTCTGACTCACTTTGAACTTCCTTAGGCGCCTGAGGAAGTAGAGGCGTTGCCGTGCCTTCTTCACTACACTGTCAATGTCAAGTCCTCGGATATGTGGACTCCGAGGTACTTAAAACTGTTCACTCTCTCGGCCAGTGCCCGGTCGATGCTGAGGGGGCTGTAGTCCCTGGCCCCCAACCAAGTCCACAATCATCTCTTTCTTATTTTGCTGACGTTCAGGGAGAGGCTGTTCTCCCGACACCACCGCGCCAGGTCCTCTACCTCTTCCAGGTAGGCCCTCTCGTTGTTTGCAGAGATCAGGCCCACCACTACTGTGTCGTCAGCAAACTTGATAATTGTGTTGTTGTTCCGCTGTGATACTGTTATCACTATCACCATTATTACTTTACACTTTGTTCTATTATCATTGTAATAGGGTGGATTATACTGTCACCAGGTAGTGGGGACCCGGCAGAGCTGAGTCCGGCTAGGCCCCCGACTGCAGTGTAAGGGTACTTGATTTGGGTTTAGCAAATGGGGCGGATGGGGCCTATAGGATTTACTAACCTAGGTGATGCATACTGGTCCTTCTCACCCTCCAGGGCGGTGCACAGCAACCCCTAAACACCCACACCCACACTAGTACGTCCCACACCCCCTCACACCCGGTGGCAGTAGTGGTGGATGGTATGATTCTTCCCAAAAGCAGTACCGTACCTTGCTGACTGTTGGAGACCTGGAATGAGCACCTTCCCCAAGTACACATACGCAGTGGATCAAAAGAGGTTAAAGGAAAAGGATAATAAAGAATAATAATACTAAAAGGGGTTAGACGGTGATGCACATTAAGTCACACACACACACAGTGAATCCAGTTACTCGCCTCTCCTTTTACTGGGAATTACTGTACCATCAAACACATGTAGTATCATTAATACTATACCCCTAAGGGTTAACGCGGGCACACAATCACTTCAATGTTAACGCTGGCACACAATCACTTCAAGGTTAACGTTGGCACACAATCTTAATACTATACCCCTAAGGGTTAACGCTCTTTAGTACCCAATCTGTGGAGATTAGCACATGCTCAAACGAGCTACCTGGAAAGACACCCGTTGCCTATAAGTGCTGCAACACTATATACACATGTAACCAAAATATACACACACAACCAAAATAAGTGGGGCCCACACTTTAGAAATAAAAAGTCCCTAAATCTAAGCCGGCATTACCCCACAACAACACAAGATGAAGTGCCCGTTGCTGCTCGGGAAACGTGGTGGCCGTTTATGAACTGACCCCTTCACTCGGAGCAAGCATGTACTCCACACAAAGCAGGTGTGTGTTCGGCCGTCAAGGTCCTGAATACTGTCACCTGTGAGCCACGAAGGCAGGGTGGTCTGGCAGGGAATAGGCAGGGGTGGTCTGGCGGGGAGAAGATGGGGGAGGCGATGCTCTCGACGTCCGAGGCACTGCAGCAGAGAAGGCGAATCGACGCGAGGCGACGAGAGGAGCTAAAGGGCTAATCCTAACTGAAGCTAAGCTAACTAGCCAGTGTGGCTAGAATAAACATCCCGACTATACACATATACGCAAGGCTGGTCAACGTCTCCGCCCGTCTGCTTGCCGTCTTCTGTGTCTTTCGCCCCTACTTACTAACTGAAGCTAATCTTGCGGCGCACAATGTCACTTCTTCACGCTGGGTTCACACACATGGAAGTCCGCGTCAGGGTTTCCGTTAGAAAACATTTTTGCCGGTCTCCGTGACCTGCAAGATTTCAATCTACCGGACAAATGGGATCAATTCCGGTCAGAGTTTATTGAGCTTAAAAACAATTGATAGGCAGGCTATATAAAGAATGACATCCTCAAGGCATGTAGATTTATAATATTTTAACTTAAAACTAGGCTACTTTTGCGTATACAGTCATTAATATATTCCAAATAAAATAAGTCCCTCGAGACTCCGTGCTGCTGCTGACTTTAAATAAAATAGACTGTGTCTGTGGGCAGTCGGCCCGACACTAAACAGCAGTCTGTTATAATCACATTTTTATGAGCTAACGAATTCCGTTATATTGGACATTTGTATTAATTATATCAAGCGAAGAGCGGAGAGAGACGGCAACATTATCGTGTGGTTCAACGTTGCGTGATCGCTGAAACCAATGCCGATCTCCGCCTCCCAGCAAGGCGATGGACGAGTCCCAGTGGTGTGCAGCTGCAGAGCCACAGAGCCAGCGGTGCTTTCAGGTCCGGTCTGGGAACCGCTCAGCAGCGCCACCCACCCAACAGCTGAATTGCCAATGGCTGAATTGGAGTATTGCACTGTGCGAACACAGCTCTGTGAGCTCTGTGGCTCTGCAGTTGCATGCTTCTCGCAAATCCAGCAACAAGCCCCCGCTGACACGTCGTTGTCATTATTATTAGACATGCTTGGTGAAGCAACAATGAAACAAATGTAACTATTTTAATACGCTCTCTCATCCTGCTTTCCACAATGCGACAATATATAATAATATTGTCGCGTTGTGGAAAGCAGGATGAGAGAGCGTAGATTTCAGTGTGTATCATTTAATCATTTATCATTTAACATTTGAAAGGCATACATTTTTGTCATAATACTTTTATCCAAAATGCTTCTTACTGTTACTGTTAGAGACTGTGCTAGACAAGATAAGTATGAAATAAGAGCCCTAACAGTGTTTATTATTAAGAGTCAGATAGTCCTAACAGTGTTTATTATTAAGAGTCAGATAGTCCTAACAGTGTTTATTAGTAAGAGTCAGATAGTCCTAACAGTGTTTATTATTAAGAGTCAGATAGTCCTAACAGTGTTTATTATTAAGAGTCCTAACAGTGTTTATTATTAAGAGTCCTAACAGTGTTTATTATTAATTAACGTCATAAACCAACGCGAGCGTCGCCACAGCAGGGCGCAGCGGCAACGCTGCTGCCGCTGCCGCGGGGGGCGTGCCACAGCGTGTCACGTGGCCGTCGCGGCCAATCAGGCCAACCCGGAAACCGAATTCCGACTAAATCCATTGCGGAAGTGATACACGCATCCGGGTTACTGACCAAATTGTGACGTCGGTGCAAACACTCTATCGACGGTTATGGAATTCTGGATTAAAACACAACAACAAATATAATGTCAGATAGGGTCCCTGGCCAATTACATATAAATAATGGGGGTCCCTGGCCAATTGCGTATCAATATGGGGGTACTTAGCCAATTATGTATCAATATGGGGGTCCTTAGCCAATTATGTATCAATATGGGGGTCCTTAGCCAATTATGTATGCAGGTCCTTGATTTGAAAACGTTTATAGACGTCATATCTGACAGCGGGATCTGTTTTATTTCCCCCTCCAGCTCCTCTTTAGGTTTACAGCTGGTCTTTTATTGCATCTCAACAATCAGTCTTTGAATCTTGATCTGATAAACCTTTCTTACTATTATTAGTATCATCTTCCCAAAATTGTTCACCTATTAGTAGGGCTGACCCACGACTAGTCGAATAGTCAACTAATCGATCGAAAGGAGCCGTAGTTGACTGCCAACCTCTTAGTCTAATGCAAAAAAATAAAAAAATTAATATAATTATTATTATTAAAACTGTTTAACCATTCTTTCCGAAAGCAAAGAGGCCTATAGAAGCGTGGCTAACGCTAATGGCGCACATACCAGTGAGGCTAACTGCCTTGTCTGCCTAAGAAAATGGGCACAGAGGCACTGAAAGAGGATTTCACACACTAGACAGATATCAAGATGTATCCATCAGTGGACGAATTGCATGCTTTCACAGAGGACAAGAAGCCTTCAGTCGACTCCTTCAGACATTAAGCACCTCCCACAGCCCAAATGGAATGATTAAAAAAAAAAGTGTATATATATATATATTTATTTGTGCATTCGGAAGGGGGGGGTAGTTGACTACTATCGGACAATTTTGGCCAATCAAAGTCGACTATACAAATCCTTAGTCGGGGACAGGCCTACCTATCAGATACTGCTGTGTAATGGCGTATGGGTATATAGTGCATGCCTCGGCCATTGTGTTGAATAGAGACTGATTTATTTTTGCTGACCAGAGCCATGCGTCCGTCTGTATCTGACCTGTGCAGCACGCTGCTCAAATGATTTGAACGTTGACCCCCCTCAGTCTCTGACCTTTCGACACAAAACATGATTTACAGAGGGCCCTTCTAGCGATTGCGTAACATCGCTATCGATACCCGAGGCAGTCAGAATGAGGTCACGCCACATAGGAAGCTAATGCACGTTAAAGGGGCTGTGATGGACCAAGCAGCCAGACGATGAGGACACAGTGGTGTAGGCAAAAATAAGGGGTTTTATTTGCCCAAACAAAGGGTTAACAAATACATAATTCCAAACAGAATATAAATGGGCCCAAATAATAGAAGGCATGATAAAACAGACCTGAACTGAAAGGAAGCCACCTCACAAATTATAACTCAAGCTAAACAAAACAAACTATATCATTTTTGGCAATCGAAAAACTAATAATCAGGTGAAACTAATGATTGATGATGTTGAAATTGAACGTGTGTATGAAAATACATTTTTGGGAGTGACAACTGATTAAACTGGAAATCACATGTAAAACAAAACATTGCAATATTATATAAAATGAAATATATCTTAAGAACTCACTCCATTTGTTGTACTGTTCGCTCATAGTTCCATACATAACCTACTGTGTGGAGGTATGGGGGAACTCATATACAACAAACACTAACCAAATTTTCATAATGCAGAAGAAAGCCATAATAATTGTGAATCAAGCTGATTACTATGAACCGACAAACGCACTCTTTATTAAATCAAATTGGAAGATCTTGACGATCTTAGCACTGCAATAATAATGTACAAAGCACATAAGCACTCACTTCCAAGTGGCATTCAGGTGTTGTTGCAGACTAGAGAGAGCCGATAGACTTAGGGGAACTTGTGTATTCAATATCGCAAAGGCAAGGACAAATATAAAGGTTGATGTATATCTGTTAAAGGGGCAAAATTATGGAATGGCTTTGACAAAGAAGTAAAAATGTGTAGTTTGCTAATCGCTACATACTTTTAAGAAATTATTAAAATATAAGGTGATACATAAATATAAAACCTCATTATTATCCTAGTTATATTTAATCATAACATAGCTGTGTTCAAATAGTGACAAAGGGAAAAAGAAAAACATATATATATATATATATATATATATATATATATATATATATATATATATATATATGTATATATATAAAAAAAGACAAAGTATTTAAAAAAGAAATAAAACATAAATAAATGTGTATACGTTTTGTACATAAAACTATGAAACGTTTGTAACCTTTGCTAAATGATATACTGAATTATGTTTCTTTTTTGTATTTGATTTGTTTGTGTAAATAGTGTAATGTAATGTAAATAGTGTAATGTAAAAAGGGTAGGCAATTATAAGCCTGGGCTTCAGCCTACACCTTTTCGGTCATTTAATTGTTTTGTTTTTTTGGAAGTTCTACTACTATGCTTTGTAAAAAAAAAAAAAAAAGACAGAAATAAAATCATTCATTCATTCATTTATTATATAAGTCCTGGCCAGACACATTAACACATTGGCACCCAGCCACGGAGATGTCCGTGTTTCGAATACAACGCTAGAGGGCCATCAGGTTGTTTTGGCTTTTATTCTATTTTAATAACCTACTCAAGGTCACCGAGCGGCACTGCAGAAGTACAGTACCCTACTCTTTGAATTCTGAAAAGTGCATTACTGGCCAGATCCTCTTAGGGGCGCTGTCTCGATAATGCAGTGTGCCCTGTGGTAGAACGGTGCACTTTTTTTTTTTTTTTTTACTTTCAATGGGGTTTCCAGTTAGCTGGATTCTATACTGTAGCCTGTAGCTTGGAATACCTTTTGCGACGCCGAATTCTTTATGCAGTAAAGCAATACTGTAAATCCTCTAATAGAGGAGGGGCCTCCAATAAAGGAGGGGCCTCTTATAATGGCCGGGGGTTTGATGCATTTAGACAAACACAGGCCGGTCTCTAATATAAGGTAGCAAAAAAAAGTATTTTATTTATTTTTTGTGCCGTGATATAGAATGAGATAAACTCTTGCCAATGCAAATCAAGTGCTGCCTCCCGCTACACTGACTACCGTATATTAACGTTTCCCTCTGTTTAGCTTTAGCGCTAGCTAACGTTGTCATAATATCTAGATCTGTGGTGTCAGCTGGATGACGTTGACTTCGATTGCAAATGTTAACGTTCGCTATCTATATGGCGTTGGCAGACGAGGCTGGCGTTGTCCAGTTGACACATTACAGATCATGATGCTATGACAGCGTCAGCTAAAGCTATTCCCTGCATGTCAACAACTCGATTCGACTGAAGAAGTCGAGAAGGTACCACACGCTAAACCGTCCCCGGACCCCGCAACCTATAGACCAGGGGTGGCCAACCCGCGGCTCGCAAGCCGCATGTGGCTCTTTGCCCATCAATGTGTGGCTCTTCCATCCATTAAAAAAAAATTATAATAATAATAATACTTTTTTATGTCACTCATTCCATACGGACGTAGAAAAAACATTTACAATTTTTATTTAAATCATCCATTTGCATGTTCTTGGTATCTGAATCTAGGGACATATATGGATCAGTGTCAGAAATAGTGTGTCTGTTACTAGGCTTGAGTAAATTGTAATGAACCAAAAGGAGAATATCAATTCTATTTAAAAAAAAATTATTATCTTTGACTGAATAACACCATGCTAAAATTGACCAGACCTGAAAAATCTAAGCAAATGAATAAAGGGAAGATGATTAAACAGAAGGTTTTGTAGATACAGTACTGAATTCTTCATCGTATTGCAGCACCGTTTTTTGCAAGACGTTCACAGAAAGGTAGAGAAACTAACTGTGTTCTGTTTTATGGCAATAACGCTCAGGTTTGTGGGAGATAATCCCAAAAAATAAGAGAAATAAAAAAGTAAATCCAGAAGTCAGATGATTGACAGGGGCTGGTGTGAGCTGGGTAGGGTAGTTTTTCGAAATTCGAAAGCCCTGAGTCTCTTCCTTCAAAAGACTACACTCACTTTTGGCTGTGCCACTTCCTCCTGTTAATATGCGCCGGTTTCCGACACAATGCCATGAGATTTCTATAATCTTATTTCACGAATAACAGTTAAAATAAGGCCAGAGGGTGTGACATATCAACACATTTACTATCAAATAGCATTGTGAGGCTGAACAACAGGACCAATTGACTATACATGTGCTTCACATTTTTTAAATAAACATTCCTTTTTTAAATGGCTAAAAGTGATTTTGTAATTTTGCAACCGTGGGTCTCACAGGGTACTTTTAACCCTGTGAGGCCCAAATAAAAAAGACATTAGCAACTTCAGAGGCCAGAGGGTGAGACCTATAAACACATGAAGGGTGCCGTGACAGAAAAAAAAAATTATTTAATTTTGCCTGATATCAGAACAATATCTTTCAGTTGAGGACCACAGAGGACAACGTCTTACTTTTTCATGTTCATTCTCAACATTTAACATGATCACATTTTGTCTACATCTTGTTTTAAAATGGCCAAATTAAACTGAATTCTGTACAATCCTGAATTCCTGTATACAAAGTATTACTTTGTGCTCAATTAATGTTGCACTACTTTCAGGGGAGGGATATTTGTTTACAAAACATATTTAGTATACTATATGTAGTTATTTAAAATATTGTCATAATGTAGGACATGTGTAAACAGAATTGTGGGTCCTGCCATTGTAAACAACTGTGAAACACAAACCTCTCAGTTAGCTTTCCTTTTCAAACAGTTTTCCATGTACCAAATTTCACAATGAGGAGAATTTGTTTATTCAGTTATGGAAGTTCTTTCACTTCTGAGTTTCAAATGTCTACATAGTGCACCTTCAGGTTAGTGATAGTGGTGGCTTTGATCAACATTTTAATGTTGTTACCGGTTTGATACATCTTTTAATGTTGTATTACCAGTTTAATACACCTTTTAATGTTACCAGTTTGATACACCCTATTTAATGTTACCAGTTTGATTCACCTTGTAATGTTCTGTTAACAGTTTGGGTAATAGCAAACTTTTACAATTAAAACCTTTGAAGTATTAATGGGCAACATTATTTATCATATCCATGCACTGAAAGGAAGAGAGGAAAGAGATTTCTACAACATGTCTTTAACCAAAAAAAGACCACACAAATGATACATATTAACATCATACACAATGGTGCCAATGAGGTTATATGTGTTGTAGACACATGTGAAATATCATATTATTGTAAACAAATGATTACTGGAAATACAAAACAAATTCAGTTGGTCAGGAATGTCTGCGAGTGAGTCCAAGGTACGATGCAGTCAACATTTTAATGAGATCTAATCCATCTTCTTTGCCTCAACAGCAAGGTAGTTCTTTGCTCGCCCCTTTATGTTATCATTAGTATAGATTATATTACTAGTATCATTACAGGCAGTTTCAACAGTCCCTGTAACCTCTGAGAAGTGTGAATGATTCAAACGTCTGAGGAGCAGTCCGGATGCTGAATGTCTCTCACTCTCGCTCAGCCTTGGGATAATTAACCAAGTGCCGAGACCAAAGGGGAAAACCCAGGATTTGCCACTTACCCACAACTATATTAGAAAATTACCATCAAAGTTTTCGCAAGCACCTGTAAACCACTTTGTTGCACTTCGAAAACTAATGGAATTTCCATCACAAGGTGGTATTGCACACAATTATTACAAGAATCTGTAGAAGAAATTATATAGCTTAGGTTTACACAAATCATTAACAGACAGCTACAAGACAGAAGTCTAAAGCTTTGTTCAGACTGTGGCAATTTAAAGGTGCTATAGAGAACATTCAGCCACTAGATGTCACACTAGAGCACCAGTATGTCATTTATCCAATCAGGTACATTCCATGTGGGGATGTAGGGAGGGGATACATGCCTGGAAGACATAAACAACAACATTCATTTTGGACCCGCAAACATTTTGAATGATTATCAAAAATGTTTTTTTTGGGGAAAAGCAATACTTTTATTCCACACCTTTCTAAAAGCTCTGTGGATGTTTTTTTTATGTATGATTACTTATTATACATTTGTATCTGTAGCAACTTTAAATGCACTAGCTGCACAGGTTTTTGTGTTTTTTTTCCAGGCAGGTTTTGTTTGGGTTATTGCATGTGCAAAATAAAAATGTAAGCGTGCAGAAAGAGAAATAAAGACTTCTCATTTCTAACAGACCAGATCATATCAATACCAATAAATATCAGTTATCAGCCATGACAGAAAGTCCATTATCGGTTATTGGTCAGTGTAACTGAGGGGTACAATTCCCTGACTGTATTGATAAGTATGGTATCATTAAACCACTACCTGCTTTATGTACTTTAAATACTGGCCACACAGTACATGATGTAGATATGATGAACACTTTCCCACCTGATGAAACGAAGTCCACACAAATGTATAAATCGAATATTTTATATAGCAAAGGGTATATACAACGTTCACTTAATGACATTTATGATTTGAATGCACTTGTAAGGCAAATGAGTATTCGTAGGTAAATCAACATTGAATGTCCAATCTCTGGTTACGCAGGGAGCAAGTATACAACCTGGTTCTTTAGGGAACTATAGCGATGGTACTTAAATGATTATAGCTGGATACACTAAAGGGGGGTCCCGCTGGTTGTAAGACAGTAGGGGGGGGGGGTTAGGAGAGCCGCTGGCGATATCCCATCTGGCCGACGATTTCTTGGGAGAATTCAGAGTGCTGAACACGGTGCCCACAGAACCTCGGTCCGCAGATGAATACAGCTGGGCCCTCTTGTAGACGGTAGCTGCCGGTCCACAACGAAGAGACGTGAGGCGACCTCACTCGGGGTAGAGCGCCGTCTCACCTGGACTCCTCTCGGGGGGGTAGTTCCAACACTCAGCAGTGTTGGCCGTTATCAATGGCATAATCAAAGCACCCAAAGCATGTAGATAATCCAAGCCGTGGAGGGCTCGCCGTCGTCCGGGTGAAGTAATCCAATGTACAGGTCCACTCGTCCTGGCCCAGAGCTCCTCGGATGCAAGCACCACACGTGGTCTGCCCAGCCTGGTTAAGACTCTAGATAACGCCAGGAACGATGGGGGTACTGCTCACTTTATAACTCTAACCGAACGATGCACCATACATAATAGACTATTATTAACTTAATAGAAATACGTCCCACTCGACGGTATAGTGCCAAACTATGACAATTCAACTATTAATCCACACGATGTCTCAATGCCTATTCTGAGGCCAAGTAGGCCATACTGCACCACACGTGCGTCGTGGGTGAGGCTTCACGTCTGTTACTTAGTTGGAGGGTAAAGGACTAATGGACTAAAAGAAAGTTCTACTTTACTTGCGCCATATATATATGCGCTGTGAACAAATAGTACCATTCGTATTTCGCCAGACGTATTCCTACGCGGAACCGGGCTTGTAACGACATGTTCGTCGGCACGATTGAACTTGAACCAAGGGGCTTGGCTGCTGGCGCCAGGTTCTTGTCCAATGGTAGAATGAAACTATTATGGGCTGTTAGTAGACTAAAGGGATATTCAGTGCATATGTACAAGGAATATACAAGGGATATCAAACGATATACAAATACTATTAAATATATATCCATAAATAAATATATATATTCGGTTTAATCTGATCCTTCACAACAGTCAGAATTGTCATATCAGTGCATCCCCAAAGATTAAACGGTGTCATAAGTGTGGTAATATTCCTTTAACATATCCAATGGAAGTCAAATTGAATGTGTATTATGTAGTCAATCATAAATTAGGCGTAGCCCTCGAGGTCAAATCAAAACATGCAAATCATTCCATCAAAGTCTCAATATTTACAGAAATCAGATTATTTGACAGAATGTCTAAGATGGATTCCATTCATCCATCACTGCAGTTCATCATCAACATGACAAGTCTATGACTAGTTATGAAGCAAGAAATTGTGCAAACTGTGCAAAATATCATATTCCACCTCCTCCTTAAGGTCCTCATCACTCGCATTACTCTCATTACCACTGCACTCCTGGTAGTGGTCACTCTCGTCGTCCTCAGACGCTCCCATCCATCCTATCCAGACCTCTGTAAATTCCTCTGGCCTAAGGAGGAAAGAACAGGAGAAAATTTTTATTCACATTATTCATCTTACCTGCTGCACCCACTTTACTCCAGATTCGCGGTCATGTTCCTTTTCTATACTACATGGTTTGATTTGATTTGATTTTATGGTAAAGATACAATCGTCTCCGTTTGTCGGTGTGAAAATTGAAGTGAATAAATAACGTTTTCGTAAAAAAATAAAAAAATTCCAGCCCATTCTTCTCATAACTAAAGATAGATATACTGTAAATGAATGAGGGGCCTGGTATTTTTTCATCTAAAAACTCTGAAGACCAGTAATATCCCTTCCTAGATACAATGTCGTGTGCTCATCGGGAGAGGGAAGACAGTGTGCTCATCAGCCTAGAATTTACACATTTAACAGTTTTATTAGTAGTTTTTTTACGATTCAGGGTTCATGATGAAGTGTCTCACATTCATTACATACTGCTACATCCATCACTGATACAGGGTACCAACTGTACAATAAGGTCACCTGGTCTCCTCTTGTGGTTAGATGTGACCAGCACTGCTATATTTTAGTTTTTTGTCTTTTACTTACAAGCTCTACTCAACAAACAAACACTGTGTTCTGTGTTACACTTGTGAGTTACAATACAATACTATCGCCCCGCTATAATCCTAACAGTCAGTTTTCAAACAAATTTAAATATTTTTTTTTAAGATTTCCAGGAGAACATAGATTTACTTTCTAGGATATTTGGCCATTTTAATAAATTTTCCAGGTTTTCCATGACTGTAAATCTAGTCTCTGAATTCCCAAGTTTTCCAGGACGAGTGGGAACCCTGAGTATGTGTGTGTGTGTGTGTTCCCCCTCACCAGAGCTTTATTTCGTGCAGATGCTGGATGTGGTCTGGATGTAGAATGAAGCAGATCTCTCCCTTCACCTTCTCTCCCTCCTCAATAGGATCCTCCTCAATAGGATCCACAATCACATAGTCTCCTGAGACCTCCTCAATAGGATCCACAATCACATAGTCTCCTGAGAGAGAGCGGCGAGAGAGAGAGAGCGAGAGAACAAGTCATGTCAGTAAACTGCACTATTAACCATACATATTTTATTTAATTGTGGCAGTCCACACTATCAGGGCCACCAAATATAGATAAGCAAAAATTCCCCCAAATTGACAAATTCTTGTGCGGTTAGAATACCACAGTATGCTCAAATGTTTTTGAAACTGTGTTGCTTCATTTATACAAAAGAACTTCAGCTACTGGGCTCTTCTTCTGCCACTCTAATGTTGGCAGAGTGCCGTGTCCTTCCCTCACTTACCCGTCTTGATCCAACAAAGGTTCTCGCAGTACTTAGTGGGCATGCTCACTAGAAAGGTCTCCCCCTGAGCAGTGACAGCCTCGTGAAGGTTGTTGCCAGGACCACCAATAACCTAAAAATCCACCGGTTAAGAGAGAGAGAGAGAGAGAATGTATGTTAAAAAACATACGTGTTGCTTGTTATGAGCGTAGGACGGGATGTTGAATGCATTTACATTTGGTCATTGCTTTTATCCAAAGCAACTTACAAGTTCTGTACAACAAGTCAGCAGGAAGGGTACCCTTGGCTGCCAGCCAGGGTACTCTGGCAGCAAAAGGTAAGTGACATTGTTTGTCAAACAGTGTCGAACATGAGTGCTACACTCTTGAGTGCATAATAAACCTGTGGCACATACTCCTTCCACTCCTACGCCGATGATACCCCGATATACCTCCCACTCACAACAGCTGACTCCACCGGCCTAGACCGCCTGCAGACCTGCCTAGGCAACATAAAAGGAGTGGATGTCACAAAACCACCTGCAGTTAAATGAGAGCAAGGGGCAGATCATTCTGTTTGGCCCCCCCACCTCAGTCACTCAGAGCTCCAGAAACATCCAGAAGCCTCTCCTCCTTGGTGGAACCCAATGTGAGAAACCTTGGGGTCTTATTTGACTCAGATCTCAACGTCAACCAGCAAGTGAGATCAGTGGTGCAGTCCTGTTTCTTCCAACTGTGCATCATCTAAAAAATGCCTTCCTCTCCCCCAGCGACCTTCATAAAGTCATCATCATGCTCATTTTCTCACGACTGGACTACTGCAATTCCCTCTACTCTGGTCTTCCGGACAAAACCATCTTCTCCCTCTAGCGCGTTCAAAATGCTGCCGCCAGGCTGGTCTCAAGCACCAGAATGAGGGACCACATCTCCCCAGTCCTCGTCTCTCTCCATTGGCTCCCAGTGAGGAAGAGAATCAAATTAAAAACCATGTTATTTGTTTACAATGGCTTCAATGGTCTCGCTCCGGCCTACATTGAGGAACTCTTGGTCCAACCCGTCAGCTCCAGGTCCCTCAGATCGAATGACCAACTGTGTTCTGAGAGTCCCGCGGGCAAAACTAGTGACAAAGGATTTCCGGGCCTTTGCAGTGATGGCACCGACACTGTGGAATAAGCTCCCTCTCAACATCAAGTCTGCCAACACTGTACAGACATTCAAGGCCTTGCTTAAAACTCACCTTTTCGCTCTAGATGATCATTGAGTGTCTTTGCTGTGTTGTGTGTCTGAGGTGTACTTATCTTCTCCGTCCGTTTGTCCATCTGCCTGCCTGCCTGGTTCCCTGTCTCCATTGTCCTCCTGTCCATTTATTCATATTATTTATTACCCCGCCCTGGAACGATGTAAAAATTGGCTGGGGGGACGCATTATAAATGAAAATATCATATCATACTATAAATACAAAATAGGCTAACAACGGACTCGTTGCGATTGTCAATTATCTTATCTCGGTCTCATATCTATTACCCGTCTCCTCATGCATCTGCGATAATCCTGCCATGGTATGGCCATTGCATTTACAATAATATTGATGTCAACATGTTACTAATGTTGCACTAATCTTTTGCACCTTAGAGAAAAAATTACCACTGCACTGGAGAAAAATCAATATACCTTAGGCATTTTCCTAGAATTATCAAAGGCTTTCGACACAGTGAATCATGACATTTTATTATCAAAAATGGCATGTTAGTCTTAAAAAACAGGTTATACAATGGGTTGAGAATTACATAAACAACAGAGAGCAATTTGTAGTTTTCAATGGTAATCGATCACAGCTGGCTGTACTAAAATGTGGTGTTCCACAAGGGTCCATCCTAGGACCCTTGTTGTTTTTGATTTATGTGAATGATCTTGCAAATGCATCCAGTTTATTGTCACCTATATTATTTGCTGGTGACACAAATATCTTCGTCACTGACAAGAATTTTGATTCCCTTATTGATAAAGCAAATTCTGGACTCATTCATTTTTCCTATTGGTTTCACAAGTTATCACTCAATGTGAAAAAAATCTAACTTCCTTATTTACTTCTGTTCTTATTATATAAGAACAAAAACATTTCAGACAGAACCAATATTTGTATAAATAACAATGAACTTGCACAAGTTTCATCTGTGAAGTTCTTAGGTGTCAATATGATTGAGAAACTCTGCTTTAAGAATCATTGTGAAATTGTTTGCAAGAAGGTTTCAAAATCGTTGGGCATTATAAAAAGGGTTAAAAACCAATTAAAAAAGAGCACATTACTAACTTAGTATTACAGTTTAATTTATCCTCACATCTCTTACTGCAATATAATTTGGGCCAACACTTACCCTTCTTACTTACAAGCAATCCATAGAGCTCAGAAATCCTTTGTAAGAATTGCAGCCAACTCTTATTATTTAGCCCCAACTAAACCATTATTTAAACAACTGCAACTACTCACAATTTATGAAGGCAACAAGTACCAAACAGGGGTTCTTATGTACAAAGTGATTGGTCTTCCTTTATCTTTGCCTAATTTCTTTCAAAGTTATTTTGAGTTTACTTCTCATTATCATGCACATCTCACAAGAAGAAATAAAGACTTACGCATTCCTTTCTGTAGGACCTCTGTTGCCAAATTCTCATTTATTTATCAAGGTGCAGTGATGTGGAATGATATACAAAATCTAACAGAAACATGTTCCACTTTAAATACATTTAAAAGCAAGCTTAAAAAAAACTACAGATCCTGTAGTCCAGTGGTTCTCAACTGGTCTAGCCTTGGGACCCAACATTTTCCTTAGTCATTAAGTCGCGACCCAAATTTTTTAACAACTATGATTTATTTCAATTATTATTTTTTTGCAGTAATACACAATCCTTCATGCACTGTTAAAAACATGAAATAAACTCAAAAAAGTGCAACAAAAGTGCAACTAGGGCTAAAAACCCAATGAAATAAAATAATAATAAATAATATAATTATGCTTCTTAGCAGATTTCTTAGCTTAACATAACATACCTAAGTTTGGGGGAACTAATGGGATAACTGGGGTTGCAACAAAAGTGCAACTAGGGCTAAAAACCCAATGAAAAAAAAAAAAAAAAAAAAAAAAAATAATAATAATAATAATACTAATACTAATAATAATAATAATAATAATAATAATAATAATAATAATAATAATAATAATAATAATAATAATAATAATAATAATAATAATAATAATAATAATAATAATAATAATAATAATAATAATAATAAAAAATAATTATGCTTCTTAGCAGACTTCTTAGCTTAACATAACATACCTACAGTCAGTTTGGGGGAACTAATGGGATAACTGGGGTTGCAACAAAAGTGCAACTAGGGCTAAAAACCCAATGAAATAACATAATAATAAATAATATATTGTAGTGGGTGCTATGGACATAATTCACCATTGTATTGTTTTGATGTATTGATGGGGCACTGTCACTTTAAGGAGGTTGGTTTTGGGGTTGGGCTTAGAGAAGACGCGCTGGTGGAATGTCATTGATAAAATGTTTGGTTACTACAAGCTGTCAGAGGCTAGCACGGCATAGATCTGACAGCTGTCACTTGTGCTAAAAATATAATAAATGACACACGGCTTGGTGTTGTCGCAAGATAGAAATTGTGCGTTTCTCCTTTCCGACGATTTCTACATTATCCTTCTTAGCAGACTTCTTAGCTTAACATAACAGACCTACAGTAAATTTGGGGGAACTAATGGGATAAATGGGGTTGCAACAAAAGTAAAACTATGGCTAAAAACACTGTGATAACTGGGGATGTTGTTTGCTCCTGACAAGAGTCTCAAAGTCTGGGGTGGTGGTAGACAAAGCAACTCTGAGGTCATGCTCAATGTCTAATCTGTTTCTCTGCTTTGTCTTCAGCTGGACCAGAGCTGAGAAGCCACTTTCACAAAGATAGCTAGTGCACATTTTTTATTTATTTTTTTAACTTTTTTTTTACACACACATCTGCGACCCACTCAAAATGGCCCTGCAACCCACCAGTTGAGAAACACTGCTGTAGTCTGTAGTATCCATGTGTATTTGTGAGCAGTCTTTTTTTTCCCACCATTATAATTGTTGTATAATGCCGTATTGTATGTATCCGTGTGTATGAGAGGGATATGCGCATGTGTGTTTGTGCATAATGTGGGGGGGGGGGGTTCTGTGTAGTTATCCTTAAGAAGGGAGGTCGCTTATAAGCCCTTGGGCTTTTTGACCTTTCCTGCACATTTTAACTGTTCTTCTTTTACTTATTTTATTCCAGAATGTATGTTTGTAAGTGCAAATAACAATAAACATAAACTAGTAACATTTAGATGTTCAAAATAATTACATCTAATTGTGTTTGATGGTGGAACTACTTGTACCACTGCTGGCCTGGGGAAAAACCCTTGCAGAACCTTCTCTCGTGTCTCTGTCTCAACCTTCCCTTCCAGACCTTCTCTCGTGTCTCCGTCTCAGCCTTCCCTTCCAGAACTTTCTCTTGTGTCTCTTGTCTTTCATGGTTTCATGTAGTCAGACAAGATTATCTGATGGCAACCCACCTTACTCTGTTATGAGTCATGTACCACTCAATGTTTAATGGATAATAACAAGGTTGTGTTTTGTCTGCTCAGTTTATCTGTATTGTATTATACATCTTTGGGGTGTGGTATAATCTGCGGATCACAACAAAAGATGGAACTGGAATTGCCTACATACTGTCTCCTCTGTGTGAATGTGATTTCTGTTATGAGTCAGTGATTGTAAAACAAAGTATGTATTAACCTGGCTTAGTCACATAGCTTGGCAAGGGGAACATTTTGTGTAGACGCCTGACGCTCAAGGGAACACGTATCATGCATTTCCTACCAGCGAACACAGCTCATTGACTATGGTTGTCATTTAACTTCAAGTATAGACGTGTTTCTTGTTTATAAACATACCCTGTTCAAGCCAGCAAAAATCAGCAATACCCACTGAATCACGTGAGAGTCGTTCCATACTTGTGTTGAGTTGCTGTGCTAAAAAAGTACAACAGGGCTCTATGGAGAAACCATGGGACTCCCCTGACAAAGTATAATGGAGCTCTATGGATAAACCATAACACTCCCCTCACTAAAAGTATAATGGAGCTCTATGGAGAAACCATGGCACTCCCCTGACTAAAAGTATAATGGAGCTCTATGGAGAAACCATGGCACTCCTCTGACAACTAATGGAGCTCTATGGAGAAACCATGGCACTCCCCTGACTAAAGGTATAATGGAGCTCTATGGAGAAACCATAACACTCTCCTCACTAAACGTATAATGGAGCTCTATGGAGAAACCATAAGACTCTCCTCACTAAAAGTATAATGGAGCTCTATGGAGAAACCATGGCACTCCCCTGACTAAAAGTATAATGGAGCTCTATGGAGAAACCCTGGCACTCCCCTGACTAAAAGTATAATGAAGCTCTATGGAGAAACCATGGCACTTTCCTGATTAAATGTTGTATCAAATGAAAATAGCTGGATGTCATCTTGCCACATCAGCTTTTTATTTTTTTATTATCATCTTTTTGCCCCTCCTTGTTTTTTCCCGATTTTTCTCCCATCCCACTGTTAGTCGTTATGCCAATTCCCAACCCCCTTCCTGGTTGTTGCGCACTTTCCCCTACTGTTGGTCCGAGAGGCCGGAGACTGTCACATGCTTTCCTCCGACGCATGTGCAGCCAGCCGGCAGCCAGCCTGGCCGCGCAGATTCTCACCGGGAGAGTGTAACGTGTGGGAGGCCGCACTACCTCTCACCAGATCCTACCTTCGCTGAGCAGGCGCCCCGACCAAACTGTAGGGGTCACTGTCCACAACGCCTAGGACCCACCCACAGCTCCCCTCCCCCTAACTCAGCCAAACGAGTTAGTATAGCGATCAGCCCGAGCCAAGGCAATGCTGACTCTCCGGGAGTCGAGACCGCAGCCTCTTGCATTGGTGACGAGCGCAATCTCCGCTACGCCACCTGACCGCCCACATCAGCTTTTTTATGAGTGAGTCTTTCACCTTTTACATAGCTAGCTTTGGCATCGATTGACTGTTTAGATCACTAGCAAATGGCTAACAAATGCAAATATATTGTAATCTGCCCCATTGTTCTGACCATTGTGCAAGACGGTAGGGGGCAGGTAGTACGCTCACAATAACAATACTCAACCAGTAGGGGGCGCTCGGGTTATACCAGGCTGTGGTGTATCCACAATCCGTTCACTAATACATCACAAGTTGCCTAGTCTACACACCAACATATACACATAAGCACTGCTGGCTAGAGCCGTGTTGTCGGCACACACACTTTCAAATAAACAAAGTCAGAATATAAAAATTTGATGATAAATAAAACGTTGACGCTTGTAAAGGCATGACAAGGGGAGAACGGAGCAACTTAACCGCAGCGCTGGGCTGTTTCTCCCCTCCTTCCCTCGCCTTTACTACAGGATTCACGTGAACAATAAATAATAAGACTGTAGAACACATTATGAGGGGAAGCCCTGATGAACGTCGAGGGGAAAAAAGCGTTGCAATCCGGTAAAAGATGGCAGAGCTAATAGAGCTATGGACATTATACATAGCTGTACTGTTTATATTACCGTTTATATTACTGTATATATACACATACTGTTTATAACAGCGGTTCTCAAACTACGGGTTGCGACGCAAAGTGGGGTTGCGGGTAGGCAGTCCCGGCGCCATGGGCGGGCATTAGGGGGCCGGGCCCGCCCACTGAGTCAGCTGTGCCCACCCTGGTAAAAAAAAAAAAAAAAAAAAAAAAACTTTTTTTTTTTTTTTTTTTTTTTAATCAAAGTCAACTATCCAAATCCTTAATCGGGGACAGCCCTAGTGGGCACTGATGTCAACAACAACACTACTGAAGCTAGCACGGCACTCTGTGAGAATTCGTTTTCTACCCTCAAGAACGTCTTTACAGAACATCGCCTTAGTATACTTCATCGACGCAACTAAGGCCAATTTAATTCAGTTGGCATTTGAGAAGGATTTAACAAAAAAGTTGAGGAATGAGTGGAGGGGCAGTGTTTTAAGAAGATTTCACTCTGTCCCCAATAGGGATGGGTACCTTTCACATTTGAACCGATACCGGTACCGGTACCTGTGAATCGATACCGGTACCCAACGGTACCTTTTTTCTGTACTTTAGTCTCAAGACATTTTATTTACCTACAGTACCTCAGTCGTGAAAAAAAAAATCCAAACTTCAAATAACTACAATTTCGACAGTTTTCGGCTTGCCATTGCTGGTAAGCATATATTGTGCGTGTGAACGTTGACATGAAAAGAAAAAAGGAAAAAAAAATAAAAAAAAATAAAGGAAAAAAAAGTAATTTTTTTCTTTTTCTTTCGGTATCTCACTTGATTCGATACTCTGTAGTACCGACGTATTTCGGTTCGGTACCTCAAAAGTACCGAATTCGGTACCCATCCCTAGTTCCCAAACACTGCTTGCCTCTCTACTTATGATGGTGAGTAGCCTGTGGAGGAATTTTGTTTGCTTTTTTATGCACCTTATTTTTGTCAGTTCAGTTCAGTTTGTCAGTGAATTCAGAAGTGTTGAATAAATGGAGACTTTTCAAAGATATAGAATAGAATAGAATAGAAATTTGACACTGCAAATCACTCAACATTAAACATTTAGACAGAACAAGTCACAAATAAGAATAACAAAACAAATGGCCTAAGAATAGAATAAAATGAAATAGAATAAAAATAGAATAAAAGATACAGTAAATAAATACAGTAAAAATATACTGAAGTCTACAGTAGGTGTAATAATGCACAGTGCTGTTTAAAAAGTAAGAGTCCAGGAAGATGGTAATTGTCACTCTGTGCTCAGTGATGCAGTGAGGCACAGTGATGCATTGTATAGTCTGATGGCTGTCGGAATGAAGGACTTCCTGTGCCGTTCAGTGCTGCATTTAGGTAGTGTGAGCCTCCTCCTGTCAGCCAAGTCTGTGTATAGTGGGTGGGAGGGGTTTTCCCTGATGGCCTGGAGCTTAGCAAGGTTCCTCCTCTCCGCCACCCTCGCTAGAGTCCAGCTCCACCCCAACCACGCTACTGGCCTTCTTGACCATCTTATCCAGCTTGTTTGTGTCCCCTGCTCTCAGTCCGCTGCCCCAGCAGGTCTGTTATATATATATCCGTTCAGTCTGTTTTTGTATAAGTGAAAGTTATTAAGATAGAGAGAAATGAGATTTTTCAATTGCCTCTCTGCTGTTTAGTTCAGCACCGTGGGCAGCGCCAAGCAAGCCACAGCGCCGCTGTTCCAGCTGAAACGTATAAAAGGGAACCTGTGTTGAAAAACCATTGTGCCCCCCCGAGAACATTTTATGCCCCCCCACTAATTTGTTTCTGCAGCCTGGTCTGCGGGTAGGTAAAAAAAGAAAAGAAGAACTCGCTTTTATTTTTTCTACTTATTTTATTGCTTGTGATATGCAATTCTGTCATGCATTTTATTATTCATTTATACATTTAATTGTTTGTGTTGTCAAAGCACTATGGGCTTCTTTCTTGCATGTAGGGTGCTTTATAAATAAAGTGTATTATTATTATTATTATTATTATTATTATTATTATTATTATTATTATTATTATTATTATTATTATTATTATTATTATTATTATTATTATTATTATTATTATTATTATTATTATTATTATTATTATTATTATTATTATTATTATTATTTTTTTTTTTTTTTTTTTTTTTTTTTTTTTTTTTTTTTTTTAATACTTACATTGTCTGTCTACATTTATTTAGACTAGCATTGGTATTTAAATATTGAGTGCAGTTGAGTAATTGTGGGATTAACGTAATTCACACACTGAAGTTGGAACTGTCTACTAGGTTGCGGGGTCCGGGGACGGTTTAGCGTGTGGTACCTTCTCGACTTCCTCAGTCGAATCGAGTTGTTGACATGCAGGGAATAGCTTTAGCTACTAATGTTATCATATAGCATCATGATCTGTAATGTGTCAACTGGACAACACCAGCCTCGTCTGCCAACGCCATATAGATAGCGAACGATAACGTTTGCAAACAAAGTCAACGCCATCCAGCTGACCCCACAGATCTAGATATTATGACAACGTTAGCTAGCGCTAAAGCTAATGCTAACGCGAGGGAAACGTTAATGTACGGTAGTCAGTGTAGCGGGAGGCAGCACTTGATTTGCATTGGCAAGAGTTTATCTCATTCTATATCACGGCACGAAGAAAAAAATTTGCAACCTTATATTAGAGACCGGCCTGTGTTTGTCTAAATGCATCAAACCCCCGGCCATTATGAGAGGCCCCTCCTTTATTGGAGGTCCCTCCTCTATTTGAGGATTTACGGTATATATATATTTTATTTGTTTATTTTCTATTTTTTTTATCATTATTATTATACATTTTTATTATATATGTTTTCCTCTGTAAAAAAAATGCCAGTGATTTTTACATTTTTCTTTTCAAAACTGGCCAAGTGACAGCTCTGCGCTCTCTGATCTGGCCTGATCATAACTGCAGTAATGGCCAGCTGTCAATCACTCAGTGCAAAATAACTGCACTGGGTTGGGCTTAAGAATGTAATTATCCAATCAAAATAGGGTAGGGTAGGCGGTCTAGTGAGACTTTGCGCACAAGACTGATTGGCGTTCACGCCGTGCCATACAAACTTAAGATCCAATCAGAGACGCACAGCGGCGTAATTTTTTCCGTAGCCTCTTCGCAAACATAGGCTATGGAGCCTGGAGAGAGGCTGAAAACCTGCAGTTTTTGCCTGACTGTTGGGAGCTGAATCCCGGATCCGATTTTGACGATGAAGACCCCCAAAACATGGAGATCCCGAAAAATGTAAAAAGTCAGAAAAACTTTTTTAATACGTCTATTTTTATATATGTATATTTTTTTCATACAGATATTTTTTTGGATGAAAAGTTTGTTTTTCAGTCCCTTTCGGGGAAAGTGGTCGGTTCGGCCCGGGGAGGTCGAAGTGTGGTTAGTTGACTTTGTGGTCAACATGAGAATGTGCGAATGGGTAGGTGGTGTGGGTGGTGATGGCAGTGGAGCAGGAAGGGTGGTGGTGATGTGCGAATGAGGAGCCTGACACCTGGGAGGAATGGGGGTGTTGCAGCCTTGGGGATGTTTTAAAAATATAATTTAATATATAATATAATATAATAATTTGTGCTTCACCAAAAAATGTGGTCAGCAGCCGCCACTGCTGCGCAGCGCAACCACAGTAATGGTGACTTGTTAAAACCGGTACTTCGCCGGATTTGTGTATAGGAGAGCGTAAGATCATCTCTAGTATCTGGGCCAGCATAGTTCCTGGGCACAAAAAGGGACAAGCCACAGTTTGTAAATGGTAGATCCACACAGTTTGTAAAGGGTATATCCACACAGTTAGTAAAGGGTAGATCCACACAGTTTGTAAGGGTAATCCACCATGTTAATGAGGAAAAAAAGAAAGATAACTAGGTCCTGTGAACCTGTGACACTAACAAAGGCCTTCCCTGGCAACCATGGTCTCTTAAGGCCAGGCTGCTAGTACAGTATGCTCTCACTCTCTCTCTTTCCCTTGTTCTCTCTCTCCCTTGCTTTTTCTCTCATATCCCCTAACAAGAAGGAGTGAGAGGAGACCCGTTATGGTTCAGTAGCTCTGTCTGTGTGTGTGTGTGTGTGTGTGTGTGTGTGTGTGTGTGTGTGTGTGTGTGTGTGTGTGTGTGTGTGTGTGTGTGTGTGTGTGTGTGTGTGTGTGTGTGTGTGTGTGTGTGTGTGTGTGTGTGTGTGTGTGTGTGTGTTGTGTGTGTGTGTGTGTGTGTGTGTGTGTGTGTGTGTGTGTGTGTGTGTGTGTGTGTGCATATGTGCATTTGTGTGTGCATGCACATTTCTATGTGTGAAATAGAGGAAGTGTGAAATGGAGTGTGAGTTTGTGTGTGTGTGTACTTGTGAATGTCTATGTATGCGTGCAGTGTGCAGTGTGCACTCTATACTGTATGTGTGTATGTGTGTGAGGAGAGAGAGATCAAGAGAGAGCGAGAAAGACAGAGAGAAATAGAGAGATAGAGACAGGAGTGAGAGAGGGATCGAGAGAGAAAAGAGCGAGAGAGCGGCAGGCAAGTCCGGTTTTCCTCATTGCTTTTCATACCAATTGATTTTAGTTTGAGTGACAGGCCAGGGGAGGCAGCACCTCTCTCTCTGCCTCTCTCATCTCCATCCATCTCCCCTCTCCACTGTTCTCTCTCACTCTCCCCTTCTCTCCAACCCATTCTTTCTCCCTCTCTCTCCCCCTATCTCCTTCTCTACCTCTCCTCTCTGTCACTCCTGCCTCTATCTCCCTTTCTCCTCTTCCATGCCCCCCCACCACCTTAACACCAGACTGATCACACACACACACACACACACACACACCACACACACACACACACACACACACACACACACACACACACACACACACACACACACACACACACACACACACACACACACACACACACAACACACACACACACACACACACACACAACACACACACACACACACACACACACACACACACACACACACACCAGTGCGAATCATTCCCCTGATCCCCTAAATAACCTTTGGTGAACTTTTCCTTTGGTGCCAGAAGGGGGACTATTTAACAAGCGGAAAATAGAGTGAAGGAGAGAGAGAGAGAGAGAGAGAGAGAGAGAGAGAGAGAGAGAGAGAGAGAGAGAGAGAGAGAGAGAGAGAGAGAGAGAGAGAGAGAGAGAGAGAGAGAGAGAGAGAGAGAGAGAGAGAGAGAGAGAGAGAGAGAGAGAGAGAGAGAGGGAGAGAGAGAGAGAGAGATGGAGAGAGAGAGAGAGAGAGAGAGAGAGAGGAGAGAGAGAGAGAGAGAGAGAGAGAGAGAGAGAGAGAGAGATTTTTTGATTTTATAAAAAAAACTTTATTTACACACCAATACTACAATGGATACAATCAAAACAAAATACCTCACATCTCAATAAAACAAAAACAAAAAAACTGCAAACTCCAACAACACAACCATGAAACCACAAAAAAGACCTATGGCACATTCACATGAAAACAGAATCCAACTCCTCATCCATCACAGAGCAAATAACCTCCTTGAAACACCACTGATCCACACAAGTATCTACATTTTTAATCTCTTCATAGAATCTAAAATCTATCCAGACCATTGCTCTTACCATTGCTAAAAACACACTGGTCAACTCCTGAACCACTTCACTTTCGATTTTGCTTTTCCTTGTAAGATAAATTGCCATTTTTGCTTCACCCAACAGGAAATTTAACAGTTTCCACTTAAAAGCATTGCTTCTCCTGTACCCAGCTCCAAATATAAAAACAGCCTTGGACCACTCCTCGTTAAGAGACAAAAACAAGATTCTTAATGTATCAAATAAGAGCTCAAGCCTACCACACTCTAAAAAACAATGGAAAATATTTTCCACGCTACCACAGAAAGGACATTCATTTGATACATTAGGATTCACAACAGAAATAAAAGCGTTACAGCAACAGCTCCATGGAGAATCCTCCACTGTAAATCCCCAGTTATTTTTTTTGATGGGAGTTTATACAAGGCTCTCCATCCTGGACTTAAAACACAGTCCACATAAAAAAAAATCTCTACACAGAGTCCTCTTTTCCATTTAGCTTGCCCACGTTGAGAGCTTTGACACAACATTTGTCAAAAACTTTGCCACCGACAGTATATAAATCCAGTCCTTTCGAACATGTTTCGTCCAAAAGGCGCCCAGAACAGCCATTAACCTGTTCCACTCGACAGGGTCGGTACCGACCCCTTTTGACCTTATTAAATTATTATTATATTTTTATGAAGATGGAAAATAATTTGTGATTTTAAAATCAACCGTTTTCAAGTATTATTATCACTACTGTTCTGAAGGGCCAGATTAACACTGAGAATCTACGTTTATTATTTTATATAACTTGTTATTTATATATATAAGCTATATACCTTTAAGCCTCCGTTTGAATCATAGCATTATTCGCTTTCCTCATTGGACACCGCCCTTGGCATTGACGGCGCCAGCAGTCGCGCCCCCCAGACAAGTTCAAAGACGTGTCCGGGCAAGTTGAGACATGCCCTTGGCCAGCGCATTGATTCCGGACAAGTGATTCGGTTGCGCTCTAGAAATCACTCTGAGTATATATTGTAGAAGGCACAGCAGCCTTAGTGCGAAACCTAAACACGTGAAGTGTGAACCTAATGTAGTGTGCAGCAGTAACGAGAAGCGCGTGAACCTTAGTGAAGTGAAGTGCGAACCTAACCTAGCAAGCAAGTGTGTGTGAACTTAACGTAACTAGTATCAGAACACGAGGTGAACCTAACAGCAGAACGATTGGACATGTGAGCAGTGGAACCTACCCGCGGTGTATCGTTACGGATAGCTAGTAGCTCCTTAGATACGACCCTGATATTGTAAAACCATTGTTGGTGTATTATAGTGAATTGTGTAAGCGTAGTACCGTGGAGAAGAGCATAGTTAATACCATTGGCGTTTGGATTTAACTACACCTGAAGATCTGCATCGGGCTAGCTTCGAGGACGAAGCTAGCTAGCTATCATCACTGCCGTCGGGCATTGGATTAAGAGCTATTACCCTGCTATCGAGCACTTGGATTACAAAGATTGGATCCGTACGAGACCCCTTTTCTTCAGTGACCAGCAGGAGTATCCGACTATTCTTCAATTCCTCTGGAGCTTACCACTCCGTGGGGGAAATCACCAGTCTCCAGCTATACCCCTCGTTTGCCCTGTATCGCCATCTCACTCCATGCAGCGTTCCGGTCGAGTATTATTAACCTAGGAATTATTCATTCCCACTGACTTTGATACTCTGACATTCTACTATCATTCGCCATAAAAGAGCAACGTACTAATCTCAGTTGTATATTTGATATTGCTATTAAAATACTGTAAACGTTATCTCTTTGTCCCCGTGCCGTCTATTGAGTGTCTGCCATATTTAACTGTACTGTCTGGCAAGTAATAATAATATTTAGTAGTGGTTTAATCTAAACAATCTTTAATACAGTCAGGGTTTTGTAACCCCTCAGTTACAACTACTATGTCACAAATACATGTAGAATGTAAAACGTTAGGTTGGCAATAGTTTAGCAATAGGTTAAAAGTCTATTTATATCATTTTAAGATTTTTATGTGCACTCGTTTTTTTTGACCCGGAACCGGATATGGAAATGTTGAACCATGGGAATTGGAATCTTTTTGTGGCCATTTCGCAGAGGACATCGCTAGCTATCTGCCAGCGTTGGAATTTCTCCAATCTACACTTCCTGTGGTCCACTATGGTGGTTCAAAGTTCAGCGTTCTGAATGAATCATATCAATAATTGTTATGATTCGCGATAATAAGCTACAAAGGGTAACGTTTTTGACAAATATTGAAACGCAGTCAGTTTCTCCACACTATTGTTAACATGTAGGAAGAATTAGATCTGAAATTAGTTTCAATATGGTTACACTGTTGGGGAAATAAAATATTACAGTCGATTACAGTAAATATCAGTATCTGTTATTATGCAAGCCTGGTGATACTATATCCAAATTGAACTCGGCCATTTGAAAGATACTATATGTATATATATATATATATATATATATATATATATATATATATATATATATATATATATATATATATATATATATATATATATGTGCGAATTGGCTATAATAAGGTAATGTATAAGCATATATTCTATATTCTATAATAATATTTCAAATTGCATTGGTCCGGATGGGAGAATTCAGTACTGTATATACAGAACCTTCAATTTGATCATCTTCCCTTTATTAATTTCCTTAGATCTTTTGTACACATGATCTCAAGAGGGTACTGAATGAGCTCAGTGGCAGTTTTTTAAGTTTCGTCATTATTATCATGGTTTTATTCACTGTCAAATATGAAAAGAAAAATCATAATTCATATTTTCCTTTGTTTCATCACAATTTAAGCAAGCCTAGTAATAGACACAATATTCCTGACACTGAGAATACATTCATTGAGGTCCATAGATGTTCCTAGATACCAAGAATATGCAAATAGCCCTTGTAGAAGTGGAGCAATATTCCATTTACCTAGGTATACATTTTATGCAGATTTTCACCTGGGGTGGAACAGTATAGAGTTTCACCTCTGGAAAAGGGTTCTCTTCATCTGGGATCTCCTCCCCCACACAGTACATCCTCAAAAGTTCGAAATCTTCCAAAGACAGTTTTTCAGCCCACCGTTTTAAAATATAATCCATTTGTCTAATTGAATTCAGACCCAGCAGTTTAGCCACAGCATGTCCATCTTCTAACCTTGGCCCAGCTACATCCACAATTTTCCCCAGCGTGAGTATTCCGTTTTTGCTCAGTATGTGTTTGAGGCCTGGTGTTGAACTGTCCGTAATGTCCATTCTTGCCCCGCCGACAAGAGGTTCCTCCAACCAGGGCCGCCTGGGAGAAATGCGAGGCCCTGTGCGAGATTTAAACGCGAAAAAAATTAAAAAAAAATTATATAATATATTATTTATTTATACAGTCAACATATTCATAAATAATAGCGCTGCCCGAGGCTGGGCATGATACAGTCAACATATAGCAAGAGAGAGAGCGAGAGAGAGCTCCCGTTCTACAGTCAATATACAGTGTACAGAGAGAGAGACACATTGGATAGAAATTGAAATGCTATTTGGCCCTAAACAGAGAGTACACAGTGGCAGAATACCTGAGCACTGTGACTGAAGATCCTTGACTAGGTACAGACTCAGCGAGCACAGCCTAGCCATCGAGAAAGGCCGCCATAGGCAGACTGTGTGTGTTAGAAAGAGAGAGAGAGAGAGCATGTGTGTTAGAGAGAGAGCATGTATGAGAGAGATAAGCAAAGATGACCCCCTAAAGGATATTCAACTTTTAATGAAAGAACAAAACAGAAGGAAAAGATAACTTCACAAAGGCAACATGAATATACATAGATCCAAAAGGACAAAGATCAACACTTAAATCCAAAGAGAAGAGGGTCTATACCAGAGAAAACAAAGCAGCAAGGAGCCAATGGCCGACAGCTAAAGGCTAGCCAGGTAGGCTACTGACACCAGGCCACACACAGCTTTGGCCAACGGCCCAACGCTACCCAAGCTACACAAACGACCAAGACAATGAATTCACACACAGCACATGTCGTATCTCCAAATGTTGTGAAGTAACATATGTTTTGCCTAGAAAAAAACATCGTTATTAACAAAACATTCGGGAGGGGAAGGAAGGAAGAGTGGGGTAATGTCATGATTTTCATTAATCTTACCTGCACCAAGGAACGCAGGGCAAAAGGCCGCAACACAGGTCTCCACGTTGACGAAAGGCCTCTCGCTGGCGGGACAAAAATAACCCCCTGCTATTCTCACGGCTAATGTCAATGGTCGTAGCACAAGCTAACAGCTAACTCAAGGCTAACTGATAGCATCAAACGAACGTTCCCAGCCGAGCGCAGCCGGCAGCTAACGTCGTAGCTAAACAGCTAACTGGCTAACAGTTAGCTCAACCAGGCTAACCATTAGCTAACGCAGAAGCAAGCTATGCGGCTACATACAGGTGCTGACACCAGGCCACACACCGTTAGCTACTAGTAGTACTACAACAGCTAGTCGGCCAGTTTAGCTCCAGAGAGAGAGAGAGAGAGAGAGAGAGAGAGATGTCCACGGCGGGAATAGAATAGAGTTAATATAATAGGTTAAAAACTCACCAAACGTCCAAGAGGATGGAGACAACCGCGTGGAGTTGACGAAGTTCATCTGCCAAACGACCATCCTCTTCATCTTGGCTGTATGCGCTGTCTCTAGGTTAGCTAACGCTAGTTAGCCTTTAGCTAAGCTAGCTACTAGCCAACATCATCATGGCTATACCATGACAAGGCTCCGGCCATTTGTCCCGCCAGCGAGAGGCCTTTCGTCAACGTTGCTTGGTGACCGACCGACTGATAATGACCGACCTCTTTCTTCGTCTTGGCTGGCATAACTAAGCATAATAGTCAAAAGCTGCACGCGCGAAATAGTCAAACACAGCTGACTCACGCCGGCGTACTACACATGATGTAAGTAACCACTCCCTTCGTTGAAACCAATAGTATGTCTGCTGCAGAGCCCCAGAGGCTGAGCTCCAATAGTGAGTATGTCTGCAGACCCAGGAACAAGTCAGACACATTCTACAAACGTGTCTAATGTGAAATATATAAGCATATAAGCAAAACTAGATTTGAGGTCTGTGATGAAAAAGGGCCTCGCGGGAAGGGGGCCTCGCAAAAATAAAAATAAATAAAAAAATAAAAATAAAAAAAACAATAGATAATTTTTTTTTTTTTTTTTTTTTTTGCGAGGCCCCCCTTCCCGCGAGGCCCTGTGCGACCGCACTGCTCGCACACCCCTTGAGGCGGCCCTGCCTCCAACAACCAATACACTGAAAGAGCAGGCTCAGACACTTTTCTTTTAAATAAATTCCATGCTTTAAAAACCCCATTTGTAGAATGGAGACAATTCTGACAAATTTAACAAATGACCATCCATTAAAAACAAACCAGCATCAAAACCGAACCCATTTACCCTCCTTAAAATGACACTTGCAACATTCCTCCACACAAGAATGTTGCCTGCATAAGTGAGGTACTTTTGTATAAACTGAAGACGGAAGGTTGCCATTCTACTCTCTATGTGTATTAACCCTTTCCCCCCCCCATCCTTAGGCAAAAAAAGAACAGCTTGAGGTACCCAGTGTAACTTGTCCCAAAAAAAATCCACTAAGATGGCTTGCAAGCTTTTTATCAATCCACTAGGTGGCTCCATACAAGCTAAACGATGCCATAATGCAGAAGCTACCAGGTTGTTTATTATCAAAACTTTTCCTCTAAAGGACATATTTGGTAACAACCACTTCCATTTATTTAATCTTCCTTTCATATTTTCTATTAGCCCTTCCCAATTAATTTTTACTGTTGTCTCATGACCTAAAAAAATTCCCAGATACTTGATACCTCCTTTTTTCCATGTTAAGCCCCCTGATAAGGCTGGTAAACCACCAGACCACCTCCCCACTGCTAATGCATCGCTCTTTTTCCAATTTACCCTTGCCATTGTTAAAAAACTAAAATCACTAACACATTCCCCTAGAACATGAACATCTTTTTGGTTTGTGACCAGGATTAAAACGTCATCAGCATATGCAGATAATATCTGTGCATTTTTAAAACCTGGTAAAAACAGACAGCAGATTTCAGCCCATATCTTATGCAGTAGAGGTTCAATGGAAATAGCGTACAACATTCCTGACAATGGACACCCTTGCCTGACCCCACGTTCTACACTGAACGGAGCACTCAAACCCCCATTGATCTTCAATACACTCTTAATGTCTTGGTACAAAACTTTGATCATCGCTATAAGACCCGGGCTGAGACCAAACCGCTCCAAAATCTTCCAAAGATAGAGGTGCTCAACCCTGTCAAATGCTTTTTCTTGGTCCAGTGAAATAAAACCAACATCTAACCCTAATGAACTAGAGACATCCAAAACATCCCTAATTAGAGACACATTGTCTGTAATAGATCTGCCAGGCACACAGTATGTTTGATCTTTATGTACGATTTCCCCCATCACCTCCCTGAGTCTGTTGGCCAGGGCTTTCGACAGGAGCTTGTAATCCGAACAGAGAATCGCAACAGGCCTCCAGTTCTTAATGTCTTGTAGATCTCCTTTTTTGGGTAACAAAGTTATCACAGCTCTCCTGCAGCTCAAAGGCAAGGACATGTCCTCAAAACTCTCATTGAGCACCTCCAGCAGATCTTCACCCATCTCCTCCGAGAAAGCTTTATAAAACTCAATGGTCAGTCCGTCAATGCCAGGGGCTTCCCCCCCCCTCCATTCCCTGCAGTGCTGTGTACAGTTCATTCAGACCCAGAGGTTCCCCGAGACCGGTATTCTCTTCATCAGAGAGCTTTGGAAGACCCTCGCAAAAATAATCAAACAGCGGTTCATTCTCTTTATATTCACTTTTATACAACTGTGAATAAAACTTCACTCCTTCCTGACGAATCTCTCCATCCTCTCGTCCTTCAGCCGTACGCAGTGTGTGCAGAAATCGGCCATGTCCATTTTTCTTTTCCATACCAAAAAAAACTGGAAGGTGCAGACCGAACCAATGCTCCCTGTGCTTTTATGCCTAGCAGATCTTTAAGCATACTTTTTTTGGATTTGAGGACTTCAAAATGTCCTCGATTCCGTGTGGACTCAAACACATTCTGAAGGCCCTCAATCTCAGCCTCTAGATCCCTCATTGACCTTGTAATGTCCCGTGTGACATTAAGAGTGTATTGCTGACACAAATGTGTTATCTGAACTTTCCCACAGCCCCACCTCAGGGACATAAAATCCTGTTTTTCACCCCTAAACCTTTTCCAAAAAAATTAAAAAGTATCCTTAAAATTAACATCACACAGTAATGTGGAGTTAAAGTGCCAATATGCACTCTTTGGTTTTACCCTTGAAATAAAAACATCACTTAAAACCAACGAATGATCAGTAAAACCTACAGGCATAATTTTAAACATCTTAACAACTCCACAATGATGTTTAAAACAATAAAACCTATCCAACCTAGCTAGAGAAATGACATTTTCTCTAACATGAGTCCAAGTATATTGTCTTTTGTTGTCATGTAGCCTTCTCCAAATGTCTACAAGATCATGCGTTTCTATGAGTTGATTTAAAATCCTCTGTGATTCTCTGTGAGGTTCAGTGTGATTCCTGTCTAAAAAATTATTCTGAGTGCAATTAAAATCACCACCCAGAAATAAAAAATCATCAGAATTACAACTCATCAGAGTGTCATTGAGCTCATTTAAAAAAAGGCTCTCTCTGAACCAACCACAGGCGCATAGATATTAATAAAAACGTTAGGTTATGACTATAACCAAGTTCTGTTAATTAGGGGTGACGCTTGGCATCACTACTGCACTCGCTCGCGTACGTGCACGCGCACTGAATAAATTCCACAAATGTACCTTTAATACCAGTATTAGTCTGACCACACCCCTCATCAGCTTACCTTCATAAGCAGGTGTGTGGTCACCTGCTCTCCTCCTTCCCAAGCTTTCACCACAAGGTGAGGTCAAGGGCTGCAGCGGCCGTCTGATGCCAAGCGTCACCCCTAATTAACAGAACTTGGTTATAGTCATAACCTAACGTTCTGTTTCATTAGGGGCTCTGCTTGGCATCACTACTGCACAAAGGGAGGCCAAGCGGAGCCGCTGGCTGACAAATACACCCCGCTGACAGCCCCCCAAAACCATCAGAACAGGGAGGGCCGAGCCCCCCCGACCCCCCCTAATGGAGGGTATCCCCCCTATTAGAGGCTTCACGGGAAGGCGACGGACCCGACCGTGCGAAGAGGCACTCAAGCAACTCAACGCACAGGGTGAGCAGACCGTGGCTTGACCCCACGACTACACACACGCACAACCCGCATGCCACCCGGGAACGAACGGAGGAACAACCTCGTTACTGCCCCCAGAATCACGGGGTCAAGGGCAAACCCAACACCGTGGCAAGGCCGTAGCAGCGGAGCGCGAAGGAAGACCCAGACCCACCAAAAGGACTGGACTCCCTGGAATGGGGGCCCGGAGAAGTCCATGATGCCAGCATCAAGACCCCACCAGGTGGGCACGCAGTGCCCTGCCCCCCACATCGCCAGCGTATTCGGACAAAGGCCCCTCAGTTACTGCACCTGGTATTCCCAGGCGGAATCCCATCCAAGTACTAACCAGGCCAGAACCTGCTTAGCTTCCGAGATCGGACGAGATCGAGCGAGTCCAGGTTGGTATGGCCGTAAGCCGAGCGGGCCCTGTCCCCCCAATAGTACACCGCCTGGCACACTGACCCTGCAGAACAGGCAGTCAGCATGGCCGTAAGCACACAAAAAAGGTTAACCAACGGAAGCAGGCAGCGCACCGGGGAAAAACCAGGCAACAGGCTGTTAACCCTAGCCTGGAGACTGCGGACGAGACAGGCGCCAGAGGGGACAGCTGAACACAGCCGCCCCGGCGGAAGGAGCGTAAGCTGGCGGTGTTGCATGACCAAGCCTCCATTTAAAAACCCCCACCCAGAGGGGTCGAGGCAGAGAAGGCTGACACGATTGGCAGACGTCATGAACGTGCAGGGGCACCCTCAACCGGTGAACCCGGGAGTTGACACTGCTCCAACACACCAGGGAATCAACCACCTCGGTGTTACCCAATGCGGTGGTTGTTCCTATAACCCCTCAAGAAAAAACTCCAAAACACACCTGCGGGTATACACCGGCTATACCGCAGTACAAGTGTTTCAGTTTTCAAAAAAGGGTTAACCCAGGCCTACGGGTCGCAAACATCACTTCGGACCGGGCCTGGCGGTACGGGAAGCACAGGGTCACCAGAGGAGGTCAAAAAACCACCCCCACAGGCCCCTCCTCGCCATGCGTGAGAGAGGAGCGAAAAATAATAGAGAACCAGCCCCTAAGCACACCGTACTTGGTATTCCCAGGCGGTCTCCCAACCAAGTACTAACCAGGACCAACCTGTGTAGCGGCCGAGATCCGACGAGATCGAGCGTGTACAGAATGGCATGGCTGTAAGCCATTACGACAGTGCTGAGTAAAAACATACCCAACCAGGGTCTCCATAGCGCTTAACCCTGTGACACCCAGACCGACCTGGCATTTTTCCCCCTGAAAAAAGCCCAAGTCCCTCAGGGTACCAGAACAGCAGATCTGCATCCCCGGCGGACAACGGGTTCAACTGATCTGGACCAGCGTGACCAGAACCAGTCCCGTGCCCTAACCACGCCGACATGCCTACTCCAGGAGAAGGGCAGATATGCGTGTCGATCTTAACATGAAAAGAAGGCGCCACCCAGACGTTCGGGCGAACCGCGCCTGGTGGCCCACCCCAAGGGCGTGAGACCCCTCCACATATGTTCAGATCCATTCCGTCATCATCCCCCAGACATGAACGAGAATCCGTCGAAAAACCAACCCAGGTCGTGGGATTTGGTCGTCGGAAGAGGAAAAACCCCCATCTCAGTTGCTTTATAAAAACGCTGTTTCAACCACAAGCAACCAAGGCGTGCCAGTCAATCGCCTGTTTACAGGGAGCTAGCACTATACGTGCGTCGGGACACACCCCCATCAATGAACAGGCTATTTAGACCTGTCATTGAATCCCCAAGGCGCCCAGGGGAACGACAAGAGGGGTGTGACACTCCCTAACTCCAACACTTCTGGAATAGAAAAGAAGGAAGCATCAACAGTATGTATCCCAGTCTACACAGCCGGGGTAAAAAAATTTCACATTTTTACATCCCACCACCCTCCCATAGGAAGGAGACGGGGATCCCCAGAGAGACTTCCCACGCGAGCTGTACAGATTGAAAAGAATATATTGCACCTTGAGCCATGTAAAAAATTGGTTTTAGGGCTCTCCGGGGAAGAGGCACTGAACCCATACACACTCAATAAACGAATTGAATCGAATACATATACAATAGAAAAGGACCCTTCTAGAGGGTCCACTCACTTTGACAATCTGAGGAGGAAGGCTCTGTACTCTGATGGAGGCTCCCTCACATGGAAGAAGGAGTCCGAACTCACAGAAGGCCCGAATAGGCGCTTGGTGAGGAGGAGCCCTGACCACCCCCCTGAAAACAGATCCATCACATGGACCTGAACAGCACACGGAAGTCCTACCAACAGAGACGCGCACGGTGACGTACTCTATGGCGGGGGAATTCCTGCGGTGCACACGCCCAATATACCAGGCCGTGGGACCAGGAAACTCCCCCCCCCCCGTAACGTGCCGAACCGCCACGTGACGGGAACCTTGAAGGACAGGGGGTGTACCCCTGACCGACAGAAACAATGGGGAGAGGAAAGGTTACCAGTTCACCCCTTTACGACCCCACACCCATGATACGATGTAATGACAAAAAGAGAATATGACACAGTCATAGTCAGCTCTATGAAGCGTTTTACAGCTCCACACAGCGCATGAGCTAACCTGCTATCTGATTTTTACTAAGGAAAAACACAGAATAGAGAGGGCTCTAAGAGCCCCGGTCCAACATACACATGTGCTTCTGTGGCCAGTCCAACCCAGTTGTAGGTCACATGACACACACAACCCACCATCACCTACAAAAAATGGCAAAAAACACTCAACAGAGGAACGCTGTTTTTTCACAATGAGAGAATACATCATTCTCGATTAGTATCGGCCACAGGCCTTGCTAAGCACACATGACAGCAACCAAACCATTTTCTTTTTTAGGAAAATAAGTTTCTCCAGCAGATTTAGCACAACCTCAGCAATCAAGCTAAGAGTTACATCGCATCCCTACCACACAAAAGACACAATTAGTGCACAAACATGTCCGATAGGAGGATGAAAAAGTCCCCAGGGAACCGGGGGGAAAACACAATCCTCCTATTTTACCCTCAATACGGCTAGTTAAAAACAGGAAAACCTGTTAATATGTGAACACACTGTTCATTGTCATCACAGTCTGAGAAAAGAACATTCTTTTACTCACTTGTCACCAAGCATAGCTTCATAGGTTAGTTACCTTAGTTGTGAGTACACGGTACATATAAACACCATGATGTTTCTCACACAACAACCAGATCATTACATCCCGATTTGCACGGAGAAGCTAACTGCCAGTGACAAAAACAGCTCACACATAACCCGCAACGTATCCTAAATGCATTGCAGCAACACACGTTTTGGGAAAAACATCGTTATTCACAATACATTTAGCAAAGTAAAACCAGAAGACGTGTTATAAGGTCTGGTCAAACCCGTTCCTACCCGGAACGCAGATCAGCGAAGTGCAGTCACAGACACCGTAGGAACACAGCCGCTCCTGTGTTGTCCGAACTGGGCAGCGTCACCGCTCCAACCCGCACTACAGTCCTCTGTTGACGCAACCTCGCCGTCCTGGCTCAGGGCAGGGTCGACGAAAACATCCCCTGTCAAGGATGACGTCGTAGTCAAGAGTGTAAAACATGTTAAAATCAAAGCACGTTCAACAGAATAGCATCAAGCTAACGGCCGCTCCAACCGTTCGGGTGCTACTGCTTCTGCTCGCGACACCGAGCTAACGACGCACGCGACCAGAAGCGAGCTCACGGCGGTGCGTGAGAAGCTAAGCTACCCCGCGCCAGGCCATGGCCTATAGCAGCAAGCTAACGTTACCTAGCGATCACAACATGCTAGCCCCGCAGCTAACAGCTGACTGGCTAACAGTAGGCCCAACCTGAGCGATCCCAGCAGGCTAACGCAGCAGTTAACAGCTGACTGGCTAACCGTAAGCTAAGCAGCTATCAACTGAACCTGTAACAATGACATAACACTCACCCAGACAGGCCGCCGTTCTGAACCTCTCCTCACTTTTTAAGAGAAAAGAGAAAACAAGATGTCAACACCGCTTCACAACGGTGATTTTACCAACACCCGACGGAATCAGCACAATACCAACTGGCCTGTGTAGCTGACTTTGAACATGAATCTGCCGCTATCGCACATTCATGCACATATCCCCTCGTGAAGGAATACTCTCATTTGGATATGAAAGATGGGGCCTTAACACGGTGACAGAGAGAATCCACTCGTCCAAAACACACAGGGATCACCAGTGTTAATGGTCGCGGCCCACTAGTTAAAACTATAATGGTCTTCAGACCAAGGTCTTCTGTCGCCTAGGTGGCTGAACAAAGGACCCTAGCCTGGGGCCGGTTTCCATAAACATTGTCAAGTAGCCCCCATAGCACTAACAGACAAGTGGAGCCTGCCAGCAAACACTACTCACCCAACCTGGAACGCACCGCTTCTCACAACAGCGGCATGTCCGACAGTTCAGCTGTGGCCTGACAGGTTTCACCCCAACAAACACAGCAAGGAACTGCAGTTGAGAAGCATGCAGCGGCGTGCTCCCAATACGAAAAACCGGTGGAGGGTTTTTAGAATGATCATCATCTTCTAGACACTCCAGTACGAAGACAATATCGCCGTATTTTCTTGAAAATAGTGAGAGAGAAAATAAAGATATGATGTCAACGTATCTCTCCTTGTAAACTAACTAACTTTCCCCTAACAACACGTCAAGTGGGGTACTACCGAGGCACTTTCTTGTGGTGAAAGCGAGAAGGAGGAGAGCAGGTGACCACACACCTGCTTATGAAGGTAAGCTGATGAGGGGTGTGGTCAGACTAATACTGGTATTAAAGGTACATTTGTGGAATTTATTCAGTGCGCGTGCACGTACGCGAGCGAGTGCAGTAGTGATGCCAAGCAGAGCCCCTAATGAAACAGAACCATAGTATGCCTTTCAAACTTGGCTTTTACTACCATTAGCCTCCCCTCCACTTTCGACTGTATCTCATAAGATATTGGTACAAAACGTTTTGAGAACAAAATGCCAATCCCCCCACTCACTGAGGTCAGGGAGTTTAAAACCACCTCACCCTTCCATTCTGTCTTCCAGTCTGTTTCATTTAACATATCACTATGAGTTTCTTGCACCAACATAACATCAATGCTTTTCATTTTGATCATTTCATATAAAAGAGCTCTTTTCTTTATGTCCCTTGCCCCATTCAAATTTAAAGTGAACACTCTAAAACTACTACTCATTAAAAATAAAGAGTAAACCACCCATGTGAACAATGTCACCAAAACAACAAAACTATACTGATTCCTCCCCATCATCTTCTTTGTTGAGGTCCAGCCTAACCTTCTGTACAAATTTCCTCAGCCTGTATACTTCTTGGTCAGAAAAACGACCATCTCCTTTACACTTCATGTTACTTCTGGCTGATACAATGAACAGCTCCTTATCTGGAAAGAACTTTCCTATTTTTACACCCTTCCTGTTTTTTGTTGTCTGTAAAAACATTTTCATTTCAACCAATCCATAGGAAAGTTTAGCTTTTGCATCTGAAGATGCATCACTCCCCCAATCATCAGACTCATCTCCAGAGCTTCCATCCGAGTCCGCCCCTGTACCTTCCTGTGTACTCTGTGTACTACTGATTACTTTGTTCACACCCGCTTTCTTAGCTTGAGAGCTTGACAACTTGTGTACTTCTGACTTTCTTTTTTGCCGAATGACCTTCAGCTTGTTCTCCTCCTCCTCCATGTCAATATCCTCTACCACTACTTCCTCCACCCCCACCTGTGTCCTTTGACTCTGTTCCATCTACAAGTCTACTTTCCTCCTGGTTACTTATAGTGTCCTTGCTGACACAAGCCCCTCCACCCTGTCCTTGCAGATCAACTCCATCTTCACCATCCACCCCATTTTCACTTCCATCCTCTTTATTATCTTCCACCACAACTCCCCCCCCTCATTTTCATCCCCACCATCTTTTCCTTGTACTGCGTCTCCTGCCTTGCCTGTGCCTTCCTTGTTTTTATCACTCCTATCTGGTCCAATAGCCTTTTCAGAAGCCTCTCCACCACCCCTCTTCCCCTGTTCTCCACCACCCTCAACAACTTGATTCAAACCCCATGCTGTTTTTCCTTTCTTTGTTGCGTTCTTCCCAGCATTTTTCCCCGTGCTAGGCCCCTCTCCTGGGCAAGCCTTTCTCAAATGCGCCTCTTTACCGCAACCAAAACATTTCATGTTCTGTGTTGTTGCAAATATGATATACTCAAAACCATCTACTACCACTTTAAAATTCAAATCCAACTCCTCCTCACGTTTGTTCATGATTATGAACGTCTGCCTTCTATGAGCAACTACATGTTGTAACTCAGGTGCTTTACAAACTGAAGACATTTTCTTTAGTGGAGATACGATTTTCCCATATCTGGCGAGTTCTCTCAAGATAAGCTCATCACCTATCAACGGGGGAACATTCGCCAAAGTCACCTTTTTCGCAGGTGTTGTGAGTATTACTAAACCGTTTATGATGAGTTTATTTACTTTCACCACATCGTCCACAAAGAATACGACACCGCCGTTCATCCGCAGACTTAAAGGCCAACTTGCATGTTGTATTTTTGTTCAATAAACAATGTGGACTAGGCCAACAGTGACTTTCATGAAGAAGGAAAAAAATAATATTGAAATTGACCCAGTTTTAGCGTTTTTATCAAACATTTTGTCTGCCCAACACAATCACCACACACGTGGATATTTTAATCAATGGTTCATAACGTGCTTGTGTAATCGAAATGATGTCGTCACAACAGGTGCAGGGCACCAGGGGGCTCACCAGGGGGCTCTGAGAGTCACACACAGCTAGTGGCAGGCACTGCAGGCAGAGAGCCTTGCTACTACTAGCCGAATGAAAATGTATCTGTTTCACCTAACAACACTATTGCTCCGTGATCATAGCCATCCATCTCTAAAGCTAACCACTATTTGTAAAAGCCACAACCACGTTACCATATTTGTAATAATGTAAATCATTGTGTCGTTGTACATATTGTGTATACACCGTTAGAAGCTAACATAGCTTAGCTTGGTAGCTATTGTGCTAACATATCCCGACGTCCGGCTCGCTGGCCGGCATGAACGCCCGACCCAAAATGGTTCTCTCCTCTCTGTACACCCCCGTCCCCACGGGTACCCTGCCGGGGAGCCCATGGACGCGACAACGGCGGCAGCCGTAGGGTGCTCAAGCCCGTAAAGGCTAGTGGTACACGATAGCTATGAGCTAACTAACGCTACAGGCTCAAACACCCTACGGCCGCCGCTGTTGTCGTGTCCACAAGCTCCCCGGCAGGACACCCGCGAGGACGGGGGCACACAAAGAGGAGAGAACCACCCCAAATCGGGCACTCATGCCGGCCGACAAGCCGGACGCCGCGGCACGTTGTTAGCACAATAGTAGCCCACTGTGATGCACCGAGTGGGCCACCATTGATCAACATGCAGCGACGTGTAGCTTGCATGATGCGTGTGCAGTGCTTTGCCACACAGGTCTGAGAAGAGGACCTGCACATGATTTTACTCGTTCCCCAAACTCCTCTACATGCCCCGATCTAAAATGGTTCACGACAGTAGATATAATGCTAACGTTAGCCAGCGCCAATTATCCAGTAGTACTATGACCCGGACGGGCATAAGGCATACGTTTCCTGAAGTGACGTCAAATGGAAAAAAATAAATAATTAAATTAGATACCAATAATGTAAACTACCCATAATTGCAGAGTAGGGTTTAACCTGCAAGTTGGGCTTTAACACTCGGAGCTCCCACCTCCTTTGCAACAGCCAGACTACAGTCCTCAACTGAGCAAGGAAATTACAGCAAGACTTTAAACCCATGTTTCCTGATCAGCTTGGCGAAATCCATGTCACTGGCAGCAGACAGCTGACCAAGCAAACACTGACTCCGCACAACGCTATCAACCCACCAACAACACACAACCAGTCAAATAAACCAAACCAAACCAGCAAACTCGCTCTGTCTCCAAACACACGCATGCGCACAGAGAGAGAGAGAGGGAGAGAGAGAGAGAGAGACAGGAGTGAGAGAGGGAGCAAGAGAGAAAGACAGGAGAGAGATAGAGAGAGAGAGAGAGAGAGAGAGAGAGAGAGAGAGAGAGAAAGAGAGAGAGAGAGAGAGATTTGATTTTATAAAAAACTTAATTTTTTACTAAAACTACAAATGATGCAATAAACCATTCAAAAATGTAAATACTCTACAACTCAACAACAAAACAAAAAAACAAAACAAACAAACACAAAAAAACTAGTGCTGTCAGGCGATTAAAAAAATTAATCTAATTAATTACAGGATTTGTAATTAATTAATCTAATTAATCACATTTTAATCGCATAACCATTTTATGCCTGATATTCTATATTCTATAATCATATTTCAAATTGCATGTGTCCGGATGGCAGAATTCAGTACTGTATCTACAAAACCTTCTGTTTAATCATCTTCCATCTATTAATTTGCTTCGATTTTTCAGGTCTGGTCAATTTGAGCATGGTGTTATTCACAGTCAAAGATGTATTGATATTCTCATTTGGTTCATTACAATTTACTCAAAATAAAATTTTCATTCAATCAATCACCGCGCAGATTGATTGATTGAATGAAAATGTTATTAACAGATTGCAGAATGGGTACAATACAGTACGGCTCAATACACACAATTGTTAAGGGGATGCAGACCAGGTAAATACTTTCGTCTTGTTTACATCAGGGTCCCCCATTTTCAATTCATAATGAATTGTAAGTAAGGGTGCAACTTGCACCATGCAATCCATTCTTTGTGGATCTAGCCCACAGTATTTCTGACACTGGGAATACATTCCCTGAGATTCATAGATGTCCCTAGAATCAGATACCAAGAACATGCAAAAAAAGTCTGTAAATGTGTATTCTACATTATTATGGAATGAATGAGATAAAAAAAAATATTATTAAAAAAATATATATATATATATTTTAATTAATTTTGAGTTAATTTTCATAACGCGATAATTTGCTGTGTAATTAATTAATCTAATTAACGCGATAAACTGACAGCCCTAAAAAAAAAAAAAAAACAAACACAAAAAAACAAAACAAACAAAAAAATCAATTAGGGACAACGATGCTGAAACTGAAACAAAATTGTCATTTGAATTTTCCCCCATTGAAAAAAATAACTCGAAGTGATCTAAAGTTCTGGGTGCATCAGAGAGAGAGACACCGGAGAGGCACTGTAGAAACTGTAGTTCTGAGAAGAGCGTCTCTAGCTTCACCTTTCCCCGTGTGGTACAACACATCAGGCCTTTGTCTGTGTTCGACAGACTCCAGTCAAAGCCTTTCCCGAGGATAAACAGGGCCGCCTCATCAGCTGACCTTCCTCCTTCAGCCTTATCATGTACGCTCCTACCGTTCACCAGTTGTATATCACATGGCATCGATGATTTCAGGGGCTGAAAACAGAGCAGGGGGACCGAGATGCACTCTGGACCGACATCCTTATTAGACAGTTTGTTACCCATGCCACCCTGGCCGAGGCCTCCTTTTTCTTCCTGGTTCAGACGCCGCTCCAACATCACCTCCCGCTCCCCCGTGCAAAGACTGGCAGCCCCCAGTGACTTCCCATCGAGCAGACTGATTTGAGAGCTCAAGTCCCTGATGAAACCCATTCCGAACATAGGGTAGAAATTAACCAGCAAAGGCAGCTTGGCCATCATCCTCCGAGGCTGAATCTGGAAACCGTTTAGTTCGGCGTAGAACGTGTTGAGCCCCACAGTCATACCTTCCAACCCTTGAACAAGGTAAAGGTGCCGGTAACATAAAATGACGGCAGAGAAAACATCCCTCCTGGTGACTCTGATGAGAGGTTTGCTGAAGGAGTATGGCGTGGCCTTCCCATCGGGCATGAAACGATACGCTCTGCTCCTGTCTCTGTTGGACATGATTTCATCCCACAGAAACTGGACCTCAACCTTGTGTCCCGACCCGCCCTTCAGAAAACGAAAATCCTCCATAATCCCAGTCTTTACATAGTTCCACAAATGTATAAGAGTATACGAGATGATCAAAAATGTCTCAGCCTCCTGGCCCCGGTAGCGGGACACCTTGAAATGTCCAGCCCTAAGTGACAACACACCAGTCCTGTCAATTTGTAAAAAATCATAACCTGCTTCCTGGGCGATGCCCAGCAGCGCCTCACTGACACGATAAAAAGACATACCTAAAACTGGGACCTGAGGTAAGAAAATCAGTGAGGTCAGGGAGCAAAAAAAACTCTCTCCATGTCCCTTGCCCCATACAATAAACAAAAAAAAAACACTCTAAAAACACTTCTCATTTAGAAATAAAAAGGTAAACAAAAAAACAAAAAAACAACAAAACTACACTGATTCCACTCCGTCCTCCACCTTACTGAGGTCCCGCTGTACCTTCTGTACAATTTTTCTCATCCTGTATATCTCTGTTTCAGCAAAACGACCATCTCCTTGAAACCTCATATTTTTCTTTGCTGACAAAATAAAAAACTCCTTATCTGGAAAGAAATGTGCTAACTCTACCCCCTTCCTGTTTTTTGTCGTCTGTAAAAACATTTTCATTGCCTCCAATGAATAGCACTCATCGTCTGTAGCTGCAGATTCATCGCTCTCATATTCCTCATCATCATCAGCGCACATCTCCGACCATGTACTCTCCTGTGTACTCTGTGTACTGCTGAGTACTTCCGTCACACCTGTCTTCTTAGCTTGAGAGCTTGACAACTCAACTACTTCTAACTTCCTCTTCTGCCTAACAACCTTCATCCCTTCGTCCCCCTCTTCCATGTCAATATCCTCTACTTCCTCCACCCTGACCCCCCCAACTGAGTCCTTTGACCCCGTTCCCTCAACAGTCCCACCCTCCTCCTGCCCATTTATCTCATCCTCGCTGATACCAGCCCCTCCACCCTGTCCCTGCATATCAACTACAGCCACCTCATGTACACTTCCATCCTCTGTAATCCTTCCTACCACGCCCCCCCCCCCCTCATTTTCATCCCCATCATCTGTCCCTTGTACTTCAACAGTTCTCTTCTCCTGGCTATTTAACGTGTCCTGGCTGACACAAGCCCCTTCTACCACCCCCCCCTCCCCCACATTGTCATCCCCACCAATTGTTCCTCGAACTGCATCTCCAGCCTTTCCTACTCCTTCCATTTCCTTATCACTTCTATCTGGTACAATAACCTTCTCAGAAGTCTCCCCACCACCCCTCTTCCCACGCCCCCCCCCTCAACCCCTTGATTCACACCCCAAGCTGCTCTTCCTTTTTTCGTTGCGCTCTTCCCATCATTCGCCCCCCTGCTTGGCCCCTCCCCAGGGCACGCTTGTCGTTGATGCCCCTCCCTTCCACACCCAAAACAACGCATGTTCTGTGTCGTCGCAAAAATAATATACTCAAACCCGTCTATTATTACTTTAAAATTAAGATCCAACTCGTCCTCACGTTTGTTCATAATAATGAACGTCTGCCTTCTGTGAGAAACCACATGCTGTAATTCAGGTGCTTTAAACCCTGAAGACATCTTCTTTAAGGGAGATACAATCTTCCCAAACCTGGCGAGTTCCCTTAATATAAGCTCGTCCCCTACCAACGGGGGAACATTTGCCAGCGTCACCTTCTTTGCAGGTGTTGTGAGCGGCATCACAGACACAAATCATTTATGACCAACCCGTCTGTTATCAGTTGATTTACTTTAATCAAATCATCCACAAAGTAAACGACTCCCCCGTTCAGCCTTGCCGCAGATTTAACGGCCGGAGCCCCCACCACCCTCGCAACAGCGAGACTACATTCCTCCACTGAACACGGAAATGCCGGCGAGACCTTAAAACCATGTCTTCTGGTCAGCTTTGCGAAATCCATGTCACCGTGACAGCAGACAGCTGCCCAAGCGAACACTGACAACGCTACCAGCCCACCATCAACACACAACCAGTCAAATAAACCACAGTCTAATTCACAATTTGACAAACAACATAAAGATAGAAAAGTTAGAAAAACTCACGCGTACCGCAAACTCTCAGCACCACACTCAAACCACCACGCTCCACCATACACACGCATGCGCCACAGAGAGAGAGAGAGAGAGAAATAGGAGTGTGAGAGAGATGGAGACAGGAGTGAAAGAGAGAGAGAGAGAGAGAGAGAGAGAGAGAGAGAGAGAAGAGAGAGAGAGAGAGAGAGGAGAGAGAGAGAGAGGAGAGAGAGAGAGAGAGAGAGAGAGAGAGAGGAGAGAGAGAGGAGAGAGAGAGAGAGAGAGGGATGATACTAATAAGTAAGCAGATGGTCTTGGTCGGAATGATATGCTGGGGAGTCTGGCTGTCAACACTCCATCAGGCCAAACATACTGGTATCATAAAAGCTCCACGTTCTCCGTCTGCCTGTGATCATATACCATCACCAGTATGCACAGTGAGAGAGAGAGAGAGAGAGAGAGAGAGAGAGAGAGAGAGAGAGAGAGAGAGAGAGAGAGAGAGAGAGAGAGAGAGAGAGAGAGAGAGAGAGCGAGAGAGAGAGAGAGAAAAAGAAAGAACGGGATGGAGAGAGGCGCTTACAGCGGACTGCTGTGTTGCCATGGCAACAGTCTTTGCATTGAATCAATATAAAAAAGAGATGCT
>NC_140179.1:97037198-97099698 GCF_963971535.1 Notolepis coatsorum
GTTTATGACGTTAATTAATAATAAAAACTGTTAGGACTCTTAATAATAAACACTGTTAGGACTATCTGACTCTTAATAATAAACACTGTTAGGACTATCTGACTCTTACTAATAAACACTGTTAGGACTATAAACACTGTTAGGACTATCTGACTCTTAATAATAAACACTGTTAGGACTATCTCGATTGACGCGTCACTACTGTAACTAGAAACTCTGGGTGTCACTGTACATCAGTGTGGAACTGTACGCTGTAACGTTATATGTTATTTCGCCCGTGGAGGCTGCTGAAGCGCCAGCGGGGCGACGCGTGGTTTGTCCCCGGCTTCCTGTGCGCCGCCGCCGGTGTTCTGCCGAATTCTACTACCTCCTCGAAAACTGCTGCCGTAGCGCAAATCGCCTATATCTTTTGACAGCTGGGTGACGTCACCCTATAGTTCACTCCGAACTCCAACAGGTGTACCGACATGTTATCATCTACAAATACATTCAGCTGCAAAGCCAATTACATGCAAATATTTGCATGCTTATACAGTTCAAAAGGTGCAATGAAAAACATATGTTTAAGATATTGTTTAAGATATATCAACAAGACTCAACATGACGTTCGTCAGCAAGGTGGCAGAATATTGTAGAGTGAACGATTGTGGGTCATGCGCATGCGTGCGCAAGCACAGGAGCGCTGGCAGCAGAATTCGAGGAAGAGTAGAATTTTGCAGAACACCGGCTTGACGCAGCAGCGGCCGTGCTCCGTTGTAGAAGCCTTCAATGACAGCGCTCTCATATTTTGCGAATGCATAAACTATATCTTAAATTATGGCTATGTGTCTAATATGGCTGTCGCTTATCAATGACTTCGCGACAGCCATATTAGACACATAGCCATAATTTAAGATATAGTTTATGCATTCGCAAAATATGAGAGCGCTGTCAATGAAGGGCTTCTACAACGGAGCACGGCCGTTGCTGCTGCTGGAGCTGGACCGAGTCAAGCCGGCGGCGGCGCACGGAAGCCGGGGACAAACCACCGCGTCGCCCCGCTGGCGCTTCAGCAAGCCTCCACGGCGAAATAACATATAACGTTACAGCGTACAGTTCCATCCACACTGATGTACAGTGACACCCATTCGCAAATATGAGGAGCTCTGTCATTGAAGTGGGTGGTGGCAGCGTTTCACACAACAGAACACCAGTGTTTCTAGTAGATATGTTTATTAATATAAATAAACACCTCTGTGGCGGCTACGTGGCGTAGTGGGCAAGGCGCTCGCCACGAATACTGGAGACGCTGGGCTCGCCTGTTCGAGCCCAGCGCTCCACATTGCTTTCAGTTTAGCTGGTCGTCCGTACTAATACACATTGGCCGTATTAGGGGGTGGAAACTGATGGGTGGGGATCGGGCGTTGTGGACAGCGACTCCTACAGGTCGGTTGGTGCGCCTGCGCAGTAGAATCAGGAAGTGTCGGGGGCAGCGTGAGCCTCCACGCGTTACTCCTCGCCACTGAGAGATCGAGCTGCGCAGGTGAAAAGATGCGACTGCTGTTACCTCAAGTACCGGAGGGGACTTGCGCTATGACTTAGTCCACATTGCAGCCGGCTTGTGGGAGGCAAGAAACAGCGTTCGTGACAGGGGAGGGTTGAATTGGATGATACGAAATTGGGATGGGAGAAAATATAGAAAATGGAGAAAAAGTGGATAAAAAAAATTTAAATAAACACCTCTGTCTGAACTGGTTCGACCACCAAATGATCCCAGCTCACTCTCTGCCGCGTCTGCCGCGTCTCTCAACGGATAAGGGCGTGTGCTAGGGCAGACACGCGGCCGTGTGGCCAATCAGAGAAACGCTGAACGAAAAGCTGAACACAAGTTGGTTGCCTTTAATATTCATGCGTACCGGCCGCCACTGATGTATATACTGAACATTTTGGTCTACGTACTTGACTTCTATTTTATACTGCTATACTTATTTTATACTTAACTATTTTTGCCTAGCACAATCTCTGGAGCGAAACAGAAAGAAGCATTTTGTATAAAAGTATTCTGTACTTCTGTATAACAACTAATAAAGAAACTTGAACTTGAACTTGAACACGGTTTACATTTTTGATGGGACAATAAAGCCAAACCTGCTTCTTCCCTTCAGTCAGAGGCATGACGGAGGACAAGACACAACCAGTTATTTTTTTACGAACATCTTTCGTAACTTGTAGAAGATGACAGAAAGGCAGCCTTTGGTCGAGAGAGAAAGAACAAACAAATGCAGTTGCCGTCATATGATCAATGAGTAAACATCTTAATAATCGTGATTTCAATATCAATAAAAAATAATCGCGATTAGTATTTTCGCCAGAATCTAACAGACCTAATACCCGCACGGCTGAAAAAACACAGCCGCTGTGAAAGCCTCTCTCGACAGAGTAGTATCGGGGCATAAAGGAAAACATAACTTGTATGGTGACAGATGCTGCTGCAAATACAATATGATGGCCTGTGCCAGGGACCTGGATGTCAGAAAGGCTTCTTGAACAGACCCTAGATCCTATATAATGCATATTTCAGAAGCAGCATCACTGTGAAGGCACAGTGTCTTATTATTACTATATACTTATATACTACTATATCCATATTACTGTCTCCTTGTTTTTTTCTTTGACGCTGCTATGTTTTTATTTTGTGTATTTAATTTTGCTGTTGTGGACAATTTTGTGACAATTTCCCCTGGGGATCATTCAAGTCACTCTCCTATCCTGTCCCGTAAGGAGACGCTCATGCAGGTATACAAGAACAAATGGGGCCAAATCTCCACCGGATCCAGGAGGTGGAATAGCGCCTTCCCAATGCTCCAGGGTCTCTTTGCAGTAAGAGAGCCAGTGGGTGCAGCATGGCCCTAGCATCACTGCAAACTGCCCCCCCACCCCCCTCTATACTGTACGCAGAAGAATACAATGATAGATAGGCGAGTTGTGTTCTGTCCTCCTTAATGATGCCAACATGGAGCTATGAGAGTTTCTGGCTCCAAGGTGATACTGCCATTAAAAATGACGGAACACTCTGTACACGTCCAGTGTGATGGCAGTCCGGCTGGGAGGAAGTCCCACCAGGGAGAGAGAGAGAGAGAGAGAGAGAGAGAGAGAGAGGGGGGGGGAGAGAGAGAGGGAGAGAGAGAGAGAGAGAGAGAGAGAGAGAGAGAGAGAGGGGGGAGAGGAGAGAGAGAGAGATGAGAGAGAGAGAGAGAGAGAGAGAGAGAGAGAGAGAGATAGAGAGAAGGAGAGAGAGAGAGAGAGAGAGAGAGAGAGGAGAGAGAGAGAGAGAGAGAGAGAGAGAGAGATGGAGAGATGGGGGAGAGAGAGTGAAGCGAGAGAGAGGGGGGAGAGAGAGAGAGAGAGAGAGGGGAGGGAGAGATAGAGAGAGAGGGGGAGAGAGTGAAAAGCAAAGAGGAGGGGGGGGGGGAGAGAGAGAGGGATGAGAAGGCTGTCACTCTGCAGTCTGTGAGTATCATATAGCAACGGCAAAAACGCTGGGTTTAAAAACGCTACAACTCTTCATCCACGCCACAAAGGGTTAATGAGCGATAGAATCACATCCCAGATCAGATCATCAGATCCCTCACTATCATCATCATCATCATCATCATCATCATCATCATCATCATCATCATCATCATCACGACCTACCTCACAAACTGCTGAACCCGCTACCTCCTCAGGTGGTTTTTCTTTTGTGTGTTGTACATGAACAGGGAGTTGTACGTTGTGGTTGTGTGTCTTTTTCACTGGCACAGAGCTAATGGTAAAGGAGGATGGTACGTGTAAATGCTAATGTTACTAGAATTACATCATCACTGACCCTGTTTGAGTTCATCTATCTCTTCAGCCGCTACAAAGCAAATGAAGCAATAAAACAGACACCAGAGAAGAAAAAAAGATCATCATCATCATCATCATAATCATCATCATCATCATCATCATCATCATCATCATCATCACAAACGTCTACCTCACAACCAGCTGCACCTGCCACCTCCTCAGGTGTGGTGTCCTTATACCTCCAGGACTCCCTGGTAAGAAGAGGTTGTGACTGAATTTGGCACGCTTGATCCAGGATACGTTCAGAGGAGAAGAAAATGCTGGAAACAAGTGGTTGCGGATCAATGGTCCAAAAGTGGTCGTTTGTTTTATTGGCAAACAGCAGCGAGGCAGTTTCCACAGCAGTACAACACAGGATATCAAAATCTCCCTGACACACAGCTGGGGTCTGTAGTGTGTCTTACTGTTCAATTTATATTTCCCCAAACCGAGTCTAACACTGTTCTGTGATTGGCTGAGTCTTCTGCCACCATCGCCAAAACACCAAAAGAGCATCAAATCACTGACCTACATCATTCAGGTCATAGTAGCAGTTAGATTAGATTACATTGAAATGTATTGTCATCATACAGCATAAGTAAATTACAATGAAAATAAGTGGGGCATCCAACCCGAGTGCAAATGTAACAGTAAAGTGCAATAGTAATATTAATATAGTGATTAAGCTGGGTATAAGATATATACATTTGTTCTACTGAGTATAATACTAATCATGTGGTTGTACTGGGCAGCTCCCAGGTGTGAATGGAACTGTGTGAATGTGAAGCAGGGCGTAGCTGAAAAAGAGCATCTGTGCTCAGCGAACCTACCCTGGGTAAATAAAGGTTAAACAATCACATGTATGTACAGAGTTGTAATATATTTAAATGTTTCAAAAATGTACCCCAGTTGCTATTGCATGCATATATTTGTGTTTTATTACGCGTATATGTACATACATACCAACTATTCGCCTGTTTTATTCTCCACCCATCCATAGCAACACTATTATCACCGACATCCAAGAAAGGGGATCCCCCCTTGAACGGCCCTTCTAAGGTTTCTCTCCTCCATATCGCCTGTGGTGCTTTTTTCCTATTGCTATAGGTTTTTCAAGTTCAAGTTCAAGTTCAAGTTCTTTAATAGTTGTCATACAGAAGTACAGAATACTTTCATACAAAATGCTTCTTACTGTTACGCTCCAGAGACTGTGCTAGACAAGATAGTATCAAATAACATAATATAGCATGTAGTTTAGAAGAAGAAAAATGAGGTCACAGTGTTCAGTATAGACATTTCCTTACCTTCGCTGGGGTATCTCTGCGAGTGTTGCATTTATTATTTACATTTATTTTGTATTTTATGGTGGGTTTTTTGTTCTTGATTTATTGGGATGTTTCTTCTTGAATAGTTTAAAGAAGACTTGTCCGGCCCATGGGGACATTAACTTGTGATTTCGGGCTTTACAAATCAATTTGATTTGATTTAATATGCATTTATATGTCCAGTGATACAGGTATAAAGACACTATGGTCAGGCACTCTACTACTGGCCCCTGAGCAGCAAACACTGGAGCGGTTAAAGCTGAGGTGCCTTGCTCAAGGGCACAGCGAGCAGGCATGTGCACACATAGAGCCCAACGGGTGCACAAGCACCTGCCCTTTTGTGCTTCATAAAAAGTGCCCTTTTTATGCCAATTATTTTTACCATATTTTCTTTTTTACCTCCATATAGAGAGAGTGATCTGCAATCTGCTTGGGTTGGGGGTGCAATTCCTAACAGGCTCAACCATATGGATAAAAGTTCCCATATTATGTGCTTTACACAAACTAAAAACAGTTATTACATGGCGTTTTCACATTCGCCGAAATGCTTGCTTGCGATTGGTCAATAGCCCCCCGACAGCGGTCATTATTTTTCAATAATGACCGCTGTGGGACAATAATGACCGCAGTGCGCAGCTGTTCGCAATCAAGCCCACTGACACACACTGTTTCAGTGCAATTAGACACTGCCGGTGTTCTGCTGCCGGCGATGACAGGGGGCGGAGCGACGAGCGGAGCCAGAACGCAGCCAGAACCAGTGTTGCGAGTCGATGTAAAATGAATTAGGTATATTGTTAGTAAGTTAGCCATGTAATAAGCGGGATAATGTATAGCTATACTCGGTCATTGTCGCAAAATAATTGACCTTCACTGACGTTTAAAACACCTCGCCGAAGCGGCTCGGTATTTTAAACTCCGTGTCGGTCAATTATTTTGCGACAATGACCTCGTAGCTATACATTATCCCTTACATATTCCATTACATTACACAAACTAAAAACAGATATTACATTACATTACACAAACTAAAAACAGATATTACATTACATTACACAAACTAAAAACAGATATTACATTACATTACACAAACTAAAAACCGATATAGTATGAATTACTAGAAGAAAGAAATGCACCACCTTTGGCTGATAGTAATTTATTAATTTCTTAGGATTTCTTATGGTCTAATAAATGTTTAAGGTTCTTGGATGGATCCCCTGCTGCCTCCTCCTCCTCCTCTTCCTCCTCTTCCTCCTCCTCCTCCTCCTCCTCCTCCTCCTCCTCCTCCTACTCTTCCTCATCTTCCTCCTCCTCCTCCTCCTCCTACTCTTCCTCATCTTCCTCCTCCTCTTCCTCATCCCCCTATTCCTCCTCTTCCTCCTCCGCCTCCTCCTCCTCTTCCTCCTCCTCCTTCTAATCCTCCTCCTCCTCCTCCTCCTCCTCCTCCTCCTTCTCCTACTCTTCCACATCTTCCTCCTCCTCTTCCTCTTCCTAATCCTCATCTTCCTCCTCCTCCTCCTGCTCCTGTTCCTACTCTTCCTCATCTTCCTCCTCCTCCTGCTCCTCCTGCTCCTGCTTCTACTCTTCCTCATCTTCCTCCTCCTCCTCCTCCTCCTCCTCCTCCTCCTCCTCCTCCTGCTCCTCCTGCTCCTCATCCTCCTCCTCATCCTCTTCCTCATCCTCCTCCTCCTGCTCCTCCTCCTCATTCTCCTCCTCCTGCTCCTCTTCCTCCTCCTCCTCCTCCTCTTGCTCCTCCTCCTCCTGCTCATCTTCCTCATCTTCCTCCTCCTCCTCCTCCTCCTCCTCCTCCTCCTCCTCCTCCTCCTCCTTCAAGGGGAGCGGCGTACTGGCTCATGTTAGGCAGGCCATGCATTATGCAGCAGCTTAGGCCCCAGCGCTGGATCTTCATGTCCTCGGCTACAGTCCACTTGTCGCTGCTCTGGTCGTAGCGCTCCACGTTGGAGAGCTTGGTGAAGCCATTAAAGCCTCCGACCACGAAGAGGAGGTCGTCCAACACCGCAATGCCAAAGTCGCTGCGGGGGGTGAGCATGGTGGGCAGGGCGCTCCAGGAGTCAGTCAAGGGGCTGTAGGCCTCCGCGCTACACAGGTCGTTTCCTGCATGGTCCCACCCTCCCACCTGAGGACAGGACACATGAGAGGAATGTTTTAGTGTGTGGCTCAGGCAGGCAGACACTGTATTAATCCATTTAGGGAAATGAGGGCATCACAGCAGCATTGCAAGTCAAATGATAGATATCTATAGAAATATCTAGTATAAAGCATTTGTCTCCGTGTGCACCTACCGCATAGACTTGTCCTCCGTATGCAGCGACTCCCAGTTCGGCACGCCTGCTGCTCATGGGGGCGATCAGAGTCCACTGGTTGGTGTCCGGGCTGTAGCACTCAGCTGTGAACAGACACTCCGTCCAGAACAGACACTCCCCGCCACCACAGATGTAAACCTGTAATAAGAAAGAATATTCTAATTTAGTTTATATATTCCATTTGATTTCATTCTACTTTAATTGTCTGTTAATGTTGATGCACCAAAGGACCCAGACACATCTTTTGTATGTGCAAGCGTACGTTCTGATCTAACATTCCTTGTGTTCATCTAGCACCTTGTGTTCCTCAGTTCCACCCACCTTGCCCTGGAGGGCTGCTGCCCCTGCGCTGGTCCTGTCCTGCAGCATGGGTGAGATCACTGTCCACTGGTTGGTTTCAGGCTCGTAGCGCTCGGCGGTGTTCAGTGCCACGTGGTCGTCGTTCCCTCCCATGGCGTAGATACAGCCGCCCAACACGACCACGCAGAGCTCACTGCGGCGTGAGTGCATTGGAGCCGCCTGCAGCCAGCTACGAGTGACGGGGTTGAACCTGCGCACACTGCTGAGAGGCTCCCAGCTGTCCCAGCCGCCAACGCAGTAGACCAGACCGTGAAGATAAGCGGTGGCGTGGAAGGCGGTGGTGTGGAAGGCCGGGGGACTCTCCGCCTCAGCGCTCACGTCCATCCATCCACCGGCTCGGATATTGTAAGCCTCTATGCCACCCCGGCCTCCGATGGCCAATAGGATCTCCTGGGGCAGGCGTGGGCGGGTCAGGGGGTTTGGGAGCCTGTCGCAGCCAGAGGGGTTCAGGATGCTGAGGATGAGGGGCCTGCAGTCGTGGCTGTCCCTCACCACAGGGTTGTTCTGGACGTTGTTCCTGAAGTAGTCAGGCCTCATCAAGCCCATGCGAACCTGGGAAGAGACAAGCAGACAGCGGGTACAACTTAGACATCGGTTGTAGACGGTTTCTGTTGCTAGGGAACAGTTTGGACCCAAATGTTTGAGAACCACTGTACTAGGGAACCTAGTGTTGTTTTAATGTAATGCACAGTAATACAATTAGTTTATATATCTTTTTATAAATGTTTTTATTTTATTTTATTTTCATACATAAAACAGAACATAACAGTACAATAATAATAATAATAATAATAATAATAATAATAATAATAATAATAATAATAATAATAATAATAATAATAATAATAATAATAATAATAATAATAACAATGACAACAGCGACGACAACAATAATAACAGTAACATGAATCATAATGACCTTGACAAGAGACAGACAAACAAGAAAAAGTTAAATAATAAAAATAAAATTAAAAATAAATGTGGCTCAGGCACTAGCAACCATGTTTGTGTATCCGTAATACAATTAGTTACCTTGGGCAGCAGCAAAGGGATGTGTGTTTTACGCTCCTCACGGGAGTGGTCGATCCAACGGAGGACGGCCTCAAACACCGTCTCCTCGCTCTTCACGCTCAGATCATCCCTCTCAATGATGTCCACCAGTTGCTGCGGGGACAGCTCCACAAACTCCTGTGACACGTGCAACATCTGCTCAAAGTGGCACACGGTGAAGAGATGGGCCTTGCGCATCAGGTCAGGGCAGCAGTAGATGTCCGCGAACCTCCAGATGCCGACACAGTTTTCCAGAGACAGCTGGCCTTCTAGGAAGTCAGAGCACGCTCCTACTATGCCAGTGACGCGAAGCTGGTCGGCAGCCACCAGAAGCTCTTCCACGTTCTCTGCTGTCACCAGCACAAAGCGTGTGTAGGCATACTCTATGATGAGCTGCATCATACCCGGGGACACCCCAGGGATAGTGTAGACTGGTTTCTCTGAGTCGCTCCAGCGAGTGAAGAGGGCTCTGTGGGACGCAGAGTATAGGGATATCTGATGAGTAAACAGTAAGCAACATTCTGTCCTGTGTAGTAATTACGGGTAACCCCTATTAGTCGAATAGTCGACTAATCGGTCGAAAGGAGCCGTGGTCGACTGCCAACCTCTTAGAAGCGTGGCTAACGCTAATGGCACGCATACCAGAGGCCAACTGCCTAAGAAAACAGGCACAGAGGCACTGAAAGAGGATTTCACCCATCTAATGAACACACTAGACTAGACAAATATCAAGATGTATCCATCAGTGGACCAATTGCATGCTTTTGCAGAGGACAACAAGGCTTCAGTCGACTCTTTCAGACATTAAGCACCCCCCACAGCCCAAATGGAATGATAAAAAAAAATATATATATATATTATACTTGTTTTCTTTAGTCGACTAACGGCAAATTTTGGCCAATCATATTGTCTTAGCACAGTAGAAGTATAGTATATTTTTACAGTAGAAGTACAGTATAGTATCTGTTTACAGTAGAAGTACAGTATAGTATCTGTTTACAGTAGAAGTACAGTATAGTATATTTTAACAGTAGAAGTACAGTATATTATCTGTTTACAGTAGAAGTGCAGTATCGTATCTGTTTACAGTAAAAGTACATTATAGTATCGGTTTACAGTAGAATACAGTATATGTTTACAGTAACAGTACAGTATAGTATATTTTTTACATTAGAAGTACAGTACAGTATCTGTTTACAGTAGACGTATAGTATATTTTACAGTAGAAGTACAATATAGTATCTTTTTACAGTAGACATACAGTATAGTATATGTTTACAGTAGAAGTACAGTATAGTATCGGTTTACAGTAGAAGTGCAGTATAGTATCGGTTTACAGTATAAGTACAGTATCTGTTTACAATATAAGTACAGTATAGTATATGTTTACATTAGAAGTACAGTATATTATCTGTTTATAGTAGAAGTACAGTAAATCATCTCTTTACAGTATAAGTACAGTCTAGTATATTTTACAGTATAAGTACAGTATATTATCTTTTTACACTAGATGTACAGTATATTATCTGTTTACAGTAGAAGTACAGTATATTATCTGTTTACAGTAAAAGTACAGTGTGGTATCTGTTTACTAACCAAGCTAACCTGAACCAAGCTAACCTGAACCAAGCTAAACTTACCTGAAATAGTCACTGCAGTCACACAGGAGGGCCTTGTGGGCATTCAACTCAGTGCTGTTGACTTTAATAACCACATCACAGAACCTTCCCTCCAGATGCAGCTCATTAAGCATTGTAGATGACATTGTTTCCTTTTCCATGTGGGGATTTAAAATTGTATCTACAGAATATATTCAAGCTTACAGACAAGTATCCAGAAACAACAAGTGATATCTTCACTTGGTCTTCTGAGATGTGAGATCTTCTTCTTCTTCTTCTTATTTGAATTTCCGGCAGTGTAGACGCATCGTGGCGTATTACTGCCCTCCACAATTCTTGCTTCGCCCACACTTGAGAAAGTTTACACTCCTCTTCTTCAAAACACATTTCTATCGTCTCTGTCTCCTTCTTCTCTGCTCCTCTTGTCTTCAGAGAGAATTGTTGGATATATACTGTACACAAATGTTCTAGAATGTCTATTATGACATCATACTGTGACATCACAAATGTCCTAGAATGTTCTATTATGACATCATACTGTGACATCACAAATGTTCTAGAATGTTCTATTATGACATCATACCTGAGTAATTAGGGCTGACCCCTATTAGTCGACTAATCGGTCGAAAGGAGCCGTAGTCGACTGCCAACCTCTTAGAAGCGTGGCTAACGCTAATGGCACGCATACCAGAGGCCAACTGCCTAAGAAAACAGGCACAGAGGCACTGAAAGAGGATTTCACCCATCTAATGAACACACTAGACTAGACAAATATCAAGATGTATCCATCAGTGGACCAATTGCATGCTTTGCAGAGGACAACAAGCCTTCAGTCGACTCCTTCGACTCCTTCGACTCCTTCAGACATTATTACCAGGCTGGATAAGCTGGTCAGGAAGGCCAGTAGCGTGGTTGGGGTGGAGCTGGACTCTCTAGCGAGGGTGGCAGAGAGGAGGAGCCTTGCTAAGCTCCAGGCCATCAGGGAAAACCCCTCCCACCCACTATACACAGACTTGGCTGACAGGAGGAGCATGTTCAGTGCTAGGCTCACACTACCCAAATGCAGCACTGAACGGCACAGGAAGTCCTTCATTCCAACAGCCATCAGACTATACAATGCATCACTGTGCCTCACTGCATCACTGAGCACAGAGCGGCAGCTCCATAGTGGCAGGAGGCTGCGACTAGCGGCCTCCAGGCTCCACAACAGGAGGCAGCGACCGCTGCCAGACATTGACCTAGGACTAATAGGAACCCAAGGAGGACAATAACACTACCTGATGCATACTGCACCTTATGTGACACTGTGAATACTATGAATATATATTTCAGTTAGTTAGATAGTTAATTATATTGACCAATTTGTTTACACTGCTTGTGTTGTTTTTACTACCTGTACCCCCCCTTCCCCCATGCTCAGTATACTTTTACTGTATTTATTTACTGTATATTTTATTCCATTTTTATTCTATTTGACTCTACTCTTATCCTTGGCAACTTGATTTGATTTGTGTTATTATTCTAATTCGTGACTTGTCCTGTCTAAATGTTTAAATGTTGAGCGATTTGCAGTGTCAAATTTCCCACGGGATAATAAAAGTATTTCTATTCTATTCTATTCTATTAAGCACCCCCCACATCCCAAATGGAATGATAAAAAAATATATATATATATATATATATATTTTTTTTTTTCTATTATCAAATATTTTTTATTTTTCCATTTTAAACATAAAACAAGGCAACACAATACAGTAATAATAATAATAATAATAATAATAATAATAATAATAATAATAATAATAATAATAATAATAATAATAATAATAATAATAATAATAATAATAATAATAATAATAATAATAATAATAATAATAACAAGACAATATACAGCAAACTTCATAGTCATCAGTGTGAACCTCCACATATACAACAAACAACCTTCATGTTGTATTTATAATATTTTGTATTTTTTTTTGTATTTTTTTTTTTTGTATTATTTTTTAAACAAACACATAAACAAACATGACAACATAAAATTAGATATACAAGCATTAATTAACAGTGCACATCCAATGAAATCACCATTTAAATAAATGTCTTATACAAGATATACACCTAATACCTGCTATCTAATACCCTACATTATGCTCTCGCTCGCTCCCCCCCCCGGGCCCCCCCTTGGATAATCCATCCATTATCATTCGCTCCTAACCAGGCACTACAATTATATGCTAGCTTTTATTCTCTCCACCACTTCTAACCACTTTGTAATTTTGGATTCACTGAGACCCAAAATTCTTGCTGTAGATATTTCTAGATAAATCACATCGAGATATGTAAGAATCCAGACCTTCCGGCACATTTTTTCCGGTTGAAACCATCGTGATGCTATCAGCTTTTTAGCCACTGTGATACCAGATGAAACCAATCTCTTTAGCTGTATAGGTACTGCACACTCAAAAACATCATTCAACAGTAATACAGAGGGGTGTACAGGTATATTCAGAGTTAAGAGATTTGATAATTGCTGGGTCACTTCTTTCCAGAATATCTTAACTGGTGGGCAGTCCCAGTACATGTGCATAAATTTACCCTCGTCCCTATTTGTACATAAGGAGCATTTGGAGTCTTGTTTAAGACCCATTCTGTTCAGTCTTATAGGAGTCAAGTATGTCCTATGAATATAGTTAAGATTGATTTGTTGATGGTCCAGGTTCCGTGATGCAAGTCGAACATTTGCCCAGGCTTCTTGCCAATCAAAATCTATTTCCAGGTCTGGTATATCCCTCCTCCAGACTGAGTCTAGGTGGAGGATTTCATACGAGGACGTTAGTAATTGATGATAAAAATCTGATACAAAACCTCTCGATGTCTCTCTTTCATAGAAGAATTTGTGGTATCTGTGGTGTACAATTGGTATCCTTAATGGGACACCGTGAGCCTTCAGAGATAACAATAACTGTGCGTAAAAATAATATGTGGGACTGGTGAGATTACATTTTTTGTGTATTTCCTCATAACTACAAAAACCCTGTTTGTTGAAAACATCTCCTAATGTGTGTATGCCCTGCTTTTCCCATCTAGGGAATCTTATAGGTCGTTTGCCAATCAGGAGTGCATTGTTATTGAATAAGGGAGTATGATTATGCCATTTATGTGGGTTGGAATATTTTTTGTGTGTTTTACGCCATATCCGGATCGCATGAGTAATAATGGGGCCAAATTTCAGTTCGCATTGCTTAATTGATAATTTGGTATATACTATGTCCTGCAGTCTATGTGGTGCTACTATATTTACTTCTAAATGTCTCCAGGATACTGATGCTTGGGGATCAAACCAGGTTGCCAGTGGTCTTAAAGTGTACGCCTTAAAATAGTGGAAAAAATCTGGAAATGCCATACCTCCGTCAGCTTTGTTTCTCTGTGCTGTGGATCTTTTTATACATGGTGGTTTGTTATTCCAAATAAATTTTTATGCGGAAGAGTGTAATTTTTTCCAGTAACCATCTGGAGGGGGTAACGGTAGCATTGAGCTGATGAAGTTGATTCTAGGTAGGACGTCCATCTTAACTATTGATACCCGTGCCTGTACTGAGTTTTTAAGTTTTGACCACCTGTCAAAGTCGTATTTTATTTTATTTTGGATTTTTATGTAATTGTGCTTCACCGTTTGGCTTATGGTAGGGAATACTTCAACTCCCAAACATCTAAAGTGTTTAACCATTGGTATCTCTTCTGGAAGGAGTATATTTTTTTTGCAGGGGCGTTAAGTGGAAGGAAAGCCGACTTCGGCCAATTTATCTTAAATCTCGATAGATCGCCAAAGTCATCAATCAACTTGAGAAGATGAGGCATTGCGGTGTTGGGGTTTTGCATGAACAGTATTACGTCGTCCGCATATAAACTAATTTTATGTTGTGTGCCCTTGATTACGATTGGTTCTATGGACTGGGATTGTCTTATATATTGTGCTAAAGCCTCTAATGATAAATCGAATAGTCCGGGACTAAGAGGGCAACCCTGTCTAGAAGAGCGTGATACCGGAAAGATTTCGGAGGTGATTATACCTGTTGTAATCATGGCCGATGGGTCTTTGTATAATACTTTAATCATATCAATGAATCCTTTTCCTAACCCCATTCTTTCTAATACTGCGATAATACGACCATTCCAACCTATCAAAAGCTTTCATTGCATCCAGGGACAGCATCGTCTTAGGTGTGGTGTCGAGTACAGTTTGATATCGGTTCCGAGGAGGCTTAAGGGTCTATAACTACTGCACTCGGTGGGGTCTTTGTCTTTTTTAAGGAGGACTGTTATGAGTGCAATATTGTCGTTCTTATGGAAGTTCCCCTCCTTGACTGAGTATAAAATCATATTAAGTAATAGGGGTCCAATTATGTCCCAAACTGAGAGGTACATTTCTGGTGGGATACCGTCTCTTCCAGGAGCCCTACCACTTTGCATTTCAGATATGGCCTTCCTGAGTTCCTCTAGTGTGATAGGTGTTTCTAACTGTTTAGCGTCATCCTCTGACAGTTTGGGGAGGTTAATTTGATTAAGATATGTGTCCATTTTGTTTTGATCGAAGGTCGTTTCTGATTTATACAAGTTGGAGTAGAACTCTTTGAATGTCGCGTTTATTTTTTTAGGGTCTGTAACAAGTCCTTGTTGTGCTTTAATGGTAGTTATATCTGCAAATTTTGCGTTAACTCTTAATTGCATAGCTAGTACAGATGAAGCCTTTAGTTTTCATGGACGCTTTGCCGCGACGCGCGCACGGTGATATCACGTCGTTGAAATTAATTAGGAACCCAGGCTGCTGTTCTATTTTATGCCGCCAGGAGGCGCAAAGTCATTAGACGGACGCTACAACGTCCTACACAGTATATACTGTATAACGATCTGTATATGTTTTTCTAGAATAAATACCATACCATATGTCTACAGGCGTATATGTGAATAGGCGTTCTAAACCTTTAAATTACAATGACGGCGAATTGCTTAGGAATGCTGAACAATGATCCGCGTTTATGCAGTCAAAGCGGTAATATAATGGATCTATTTTGTCTTGTACTGTGGTTTAGCGGTTTATGCTCATACCTCTCAAGCCGACGACTGGGGTTTGAATCCCACCCATTCTGATATATTTTATATATATATATATATTTTTTTATTATTTATAAAATGAAATTGCCCGCAACGCTGTGCATAATACAATAGTAATAATATATAATAAGAATCCAACCAATAGATCGACATTGTGCAATAAACAAGTAAACAAAGTAGGGCATATCGGTATTTGTACATGAGTTATTCTCGAAGTCAACTTCTTGTCTGTTGTTGCTACCCAACTTCAGCGTGGGGAGAACCTGTTCAGTCTGGTACAGTACATTGTGTACGCTTCATTTAGTGGAGAAACGGATAGTTAAAGCGGCAATTTAAAGACTTTCAAGCGTAATTTTCTTCAGTCCTTCACAATGCCAAAGAGCTGCTGTGTTACGCATTGTACTAATGACAAAGAAATACCCAAATCTGCAGTTTTATATAATACCCGTCGAGGAATCACGGAGGGAAAAGTGGCTGGCAGCTACAGTATCAAGAGGGCACACGTAGATGCAGACGGGAGAGTCGACCAAAGCAGACCCTGGTCCCCCAAGTCAAATTCTACGTATGTCTGCTCTACCCATTTCATAACAGGTGATAATAAGGAACAAATATTTATATAGTAAATTAAGTTGTATTGGCTGTGAGGCTGTAAACAGCAGATGTTAGCTGCTAGCTGATTGATTGATTAGCTAGCAGTCTCTAGCTACTTCCCCATAATAGTCCATTCTCAGTGTAGCCTACATGCCTTTTTCATTTTTATATGTTACTAGTATACTATTTATCAATCACATTCAGTGTTGTCCTTGCTCTAAGGACTTGTTATTGAATAGTCGTATTGCTTGTAATATACATGTCATATGTATATACTCTCTGTCAGGATCTATGGGTAACAGTACTGTATATTTGCATATCATATTATGTCACAAATGTAACAGTACTATATACCTGTATGTCATGTATGTCCCTATGCCATAAATGTCATGATGTCATGTATGTTGTGTATGTCATAAATGTCACTATGAATTGAAAATGGGGGACCCTGATGTAAACAAGACAAACGTCTTTCTCTGGTCTGCATCCCCTTAACAATTGTGTGTATTGAGCCGTACTGTATTGTACCCATTCTGCAATCTGTTAATAACGTTTTCATTCATTCATTCATTCATTCATTCATTCATTCATTCATTCATTCATTCATTCATTCATTCATTCATTCATTCATTCATTCATTCACTCATTTATGCATTCATTAATTCATTCATTCATTCAGGAGCAAAGGTCAATGACCAAACACACCCAGACTACATACCATCTGTATTCCCTTCAACATCACAGTCTACACCATCTACGTCAACGAACATCAGTCGCCATGAGCGGCGTGCAAAAAGGAGAGGGATGCAGCCAAGGAGGATGGTGACCAACAGAGAACCAAGGTCGAGTCAAGCTCCTTGACCGCTTCATCTGTGGACAGCAACGACACCAATTGCAAGATGATGACAGGTGTTACCTGGCCAGTGCTTCAGAACTTGTTTTCTTTCTTGCACACAGAGAAGACAAGGAGCACCATAATCTCACCCATAGATCAGCTATTTATCACCCTTGTCAAACTGCGTCACGACATGTCCTTTGACCTCATCTCCCACATCAGAGGTGTGTCAAAGGCAACAGTCATCAAAGTGTTCTGGACCTGGATAGACCTGATGTACGTCAAGCTTGACTTCTTGATTAAATGGCAGGACAGGGACCACATATTCTCAACCATCCCCCCAGCACTGACTGAGAAAGTACATATTACAGTTCTACTTTATAAAATGCTAATTGTAAATATGTTTGGCAATGTTAATTAATAGGAGAAGGTCCACATTACAGTTCTACTTTTGTTTTGATGTGAAAAGTGATGCTGCATAAGATGACTGCACTTAGCACTGACTGAGAAAGTACACATTACAGTTATACTTTATAAAATGCTAATTGTAAATATGTTTGTCAATGTTAATAATATGAGAGTCCACATTACAGTTCTACTTTTGTTTTGATGTGAAAAGTGATGCTGCATAGGAGGACTGCACTTAGCACTGACTGAGAAAGTACATATTACAGTTCTACTTTGACATTTAAAATGTTGGACCAAAGCATTGCATGTAATTAGAATAAAGGCTAATAAAAGTCATTTAGTTTAAAGTACAATCTTGGCTGTCTTTTTCTCTCAACGCTTCAATAGGTAGATCTTGCCTTCACCAAAAAAAAGTGATCTTGGGCTTAAAAAGGTTGGTGACCACTGTTCTATGGTTCTATGGGTCCCCCATTTTCAATTCATCATATGTCTACATACTGTAGACATACTGTATCATTGTCTCTAAAACACAGACTCCAAAAAAGCTGTTTTTTTTATCATTTTATTTTTCAAACATATTGAAGTACAGTACACATACAGTAACCAGAATCAGAACAGCAGTTATAATGTAGTAGAAAGGGTTGAGGAGAAAAGCATGCGCCATCCTCATCACCAACAATTAGCATTTCAATGGTGTGTGTGTGTGTGTGTGTGTGTGTGTGTGTGGGGGGGGGGGGGGTTGCGCCACATTCCAATGTCACACCTACATATACACAGGCTAGTCACTCTACCCCCCTGTTGGGATGGAGGGAGAGACGAGACAGACTGTTTTCAAGTTTAATGTACATTAGATCTCTTGTTTTCAAGTTCAAGTTGTTACTGTGAAAAAATAAATGAAAAATACATACACTGTAATGCCGCAACAATTACCAATGTGTTTTACACAAATGGCTTAATAAAGGAATCTGAATCTGAATCTGAATACTCGGCATGTAAGACATGGGAGGGGTCCGAGACTATTCTATTGGCTTGCCTTAGAGTAGCCTGTTCAAACATAGACTGCAGGGATGGGTGACCTTTCACCCCTATGATCTTCCATGCGGTCTGCATCAGACGGACCAGTTTGGACTTTAATTGTACAGACAGGTTACCAAACCAAGCTGTAATACCATATCTGATGACTCTCTAATACAGATTGGTAGAAAAGTAACATACATTTTTGATCTACACCATGCACTCTAACGTAACGTACTCGTTGTTGTAGTCTGCTACACAGGCTATCTACATGGGTGTTCCGGGTTAGTGTGTTATCGACAAAAATCCCAAGATATTTATATGAAGAGACCTGTGAGATGGACTGTGTGTGGATGACCACAGGCCTGCGGTCCCCAACACCTCTGGGGTCAAACACCATCTCCCCAGTCTTCTTTTCATTCATTCATTCATCCTTGCCTCCTCAGAAGGGTCCTGCTGTAGATGGCCCGGTGGACCCTTCCTGAAAGAGACATCCATCCTTCCAGCAAAGAAGTTGAACTTCTTCATTATTTCCTGTACAAAGCAAAACACTATATGACATATCTTTATATTACACAGACAAGCTGCAGCATTCTGGAACACCATCCCATCACACATCCGCGGTACTAATACACTCAGGTCCTTCACACACACTCTAAGCATGGCCATTAGCAAGTCACGTCTCAGTCCAGCTGCCCAGCCCCTGTACACTTGCCCACTAGCCTGACTGTCCTGATTATGTATATGTGTGCCTGCCTGCATATACAGTGCTTATACTGTACATGTATGGGCTTTGATTTGTCCATGTACACTGTTTTTTTTATAGATGCATGAATGCCTAGTAGTAATGTAAACGTTGCAAACTCCCATCTAAACGTTATTATATGATAGATCTGCTGTGCAGAAACAAAACATGACAGTTTAACCTATTGGTAAACAAACGTATTGTTGAAAATATACACTGACTGACTGCTGTTGTGACATTGTTTGGGATCTTATACTGTAGTTTACATTTGAAAAAGAAAACAAACTCAGTCACTCAGTAAATCAATTCAATTGGAGTCTCTTTAAACAGCGCCAACACAAACCCAATAACCTATTGGTAAACAAATGTATTGTTGAAAATATACACTATGACTGCTGTTGTGACATTGTTGGGATCTTATACTGTAGTTTACATTTGAAAAAGAAAACGAACTCAGTCACTCGGTAAATCAATTCAATTGGAGTCTCTTTAAACAGCGGCAACACAAACCCAATAACCTATTGGTAAACAAACGTATTTTTGAAAATATACACTATGACTGCTGTTGTGACAGTGTTTAGGAATCGGATCTTATTTAGTAGTTTAAACTCACCTTCAAACGTTAGTTGCTGCTATTCGAAAGGCAACAGGTTGAAAAAAAAACGTGTTTCTCCAGCTGCAAACGGATCTCTTCTTCTTCTTCTTCTTCTTCTTCTTCTTCTTCTTCTTCTTCTTCTTCTTCTTCTTCTTCTTCTTCTTCTTCTTCTTCTTCTCCTAAATGTGGATACAGCGGCACAGCATCGGGCTTACCAGGAGAAAATGCCCCATTTTCGTCTGTTTGAATCTGACATTTTTGGCACATTGGACAATATTGGACATTAATAAATTAAATGTAATGAACTGACATGAAAGAAGTAAAAAATTTGAAAAACGGGGAATCGAACGCGGGTCGTCCGCATGAAAGGTTTACGTACTAGCCATGAGACCACAGCGCCAGATAAATAAAATATCCATTATATAGCCATTAGTTAGATTTATACGGTACACGTTGACTGCTGAATTGACACGTTTATCTTATTCATTCTTTAATTCAGCAACATTAATTCATACAGTCTGTAGACATCCTGTATGAATGAAGTCACCAGCTGTAATCAAACTGAATGCTGGGCTCCTCCAATGAATGAACAAAAGCCGGCGCGTCGCACAGTTGTCACCAGCTGTATGAGAGCGCCCCCGCTGGTCATTGTTACCCTTAACCATGCATAAACGGCCCCCAAACGGCCAACTAACAGTGGTTCCAGGACTTTTCATGGCTGTATCTGTAGGTGACTTGGTTTAGAACCTTGAGAGTAATGCTGTTGTCTTGTGCTACGTATTTGTACTTCAGATTGTTGTTTATAAATGGCGTTAATCTCTTTTTTTAGTACATTAACTTGAGTTTCCAGTCGAACCGAGTCGTTGTATTGTAAAGAAGTAAATAACGTAGAGTAAAGCGTTTCCAGTTCCGCCAGTTTTGAGCATCGATTCTTGCGTATTTTGGAGGAAAAGCTATCGGTGAAATCCTTGATCATTCCTCAAGACGAAAGTCTTTCTCAGGTCTGCATCCTCTTAACAATTGTATGTATTGAGCTGTACTGTACTGTACCCATTCTGCAATCTGTTAATAAACTTTTCAATCAATCAATCAATCAATCCTTTTACCGACATCCATAACATTCTGGGGTCCTGCACCGAATTCGCATTCTCCAGTAGGAATACCAAGAGAGCTTCTTTGAGTTGTGTAATGAATTCCTTGTTATTAAGCAGCATCGAGTTAAATCGCCATCTTGGGGCTCGGGATGACAGTATACCAAATGATCCTTTTAGGAGTAAATAACAGTGATCTGATAATGCATTGGGTACCATTTCCACATCATAGTTATCAAATAGTCTCGGGGATGCAAAAACATAATCTATTCTGGATAGTGTGTTATGTCTTGCAGATCAACAAGAGTACTTCCGGGTCGTGGGGTTGAGTGATCGCCATAGATCATTTACACCTGTATTCTTCGACCAATCCTTTAACGCATTAGATGCATTTTTCTGTTCGTTGGAAAAGGAGGGATAAGATTTATCCATCCCTGGATCCCAAATGGCATTAAAATCTGCACCAATTATAAATGAGTATTCAGGAAGGTCTAACATTGTTCTGGTAAGTGTAGTGAAGAAATTAGCTTCGTACAAATTTGGGGCGTATACCGCTACCAACGCTATTTTCCTGTTCTTGTGTACAATCTTAGCTATAGTTATCCGACCATCTGCATCAGACCATACTCCTTTCAATTCAATATTCAACTTCCGTTTAACGACTATGGCAACTCCACAGGTTCTCGTTCCAAAGGGAGAGTGACTAATGTTATGGTATATGTTGTCCGCTAACGTAGCTGTCTTCCCCTAAAATGTGCGTTTCACTTAGCAGAGCCACGTCAACCTGTTTGTTTTTCATCAGTGTGAGCACGCTTTTGCGTTTGTGTTGATTATTTATTCCCCCAGTATTCCAGATCATTATATTCAAACTAGCCATAATCTATACATGTTGTTGTGTAGTTGTTGGTAATGCTTCTGGAGTGCGAATCTACAATAGATATACATCCAACTATTGCGGTCCCGTTGAGAGCCGAGCTTAAAAACATACATATATACAAATAATAATCCCCTAAGTCCCCCTCCCTCCGAGAGTCGTACAGGACTGTGTTCCATAGACACATCCTACGCGTATGACTCCCTCCCTTAAGCCACCGGGTTTCCCAAAATGAGCTTTCTAACCCTAATCTTCCTATGCTAATTGCCATAGGATCTAAAACTTTCATTCTACTTTAATAGAATGTCACTTTTGGTCTTGCGCCTTCCCATTAATGTAATAAAAATAGTGTGAAAAATGAAAAATATACCTCCATTGATATATTTATTTGAACCTTCTACTAACTTGTATATGTTGGAACCTTCAGAAAAAAGAAGAAAAAGAAAAGAGAGAGAGAAATTTATTTTTCTTCCTGTCCAAGAGTTATGACCTTCTAGTGTTTTCAAGTATATTCCAGTGTGTCCCTGAACGGTCGAGAGAAGAATCCAGAAGAATCCAGAGTATTCCAGAGTGTTCCCAATGTCACTGTTGGATTATTGCCTGCTCAAAAACCAGAAATCTATAAATATAATGCCTATCGTTTCGTATTAAACACTTTGTGCCTCAGTGTTGCCTTCAGGCATATCTGCTGTCGCTTTTGTAGTTGAGCCGTGGCAAAGTCATTCTAATAAAAATAATAAAAAGTAAGAAAAAGAGAGAGATGAGTAGGCTTGTCTTCTGATACGGGCCTATGGTGCGACCGGCTCCCGGGGGCCGATATCAAGTTGCCTCATGTATTCATTGGCGTCTTTAGGCGAGCGTAACCCGAAACTTTTACCATCTTCCCCCAAGATGGAGAGAGAAGCTGGGTAACGAAGGCTGGGTTTAAGTTTTCTCCTGTAGAGCTTCTGCAGCACCTCTTTGTAAGGGATACGTAGGGAAATGGCCTCCCTGCATAAATCCTCGTAGAAAGACACTGGTTTGTCATTATATTTCAGTCTCCCCCATTGATTGCGTGCCTCTCTGATGATCGCGTCTCTTACTTCTGTTTTGCGCAGAGTAGCAATGATAACCCTTGTCTTGTTGCCTTTGGGGTCCCGTGTACCGATTCTATAACAATGGTCCACTAACGGCACTGTGGAGAGGATCTGATTACTTAGAATTCCAGCTAACACTGTTGGAAATGTGTCGTCTGTGCAATTGACTGATTCATCCAATCCCACAATACGGACATTATATGGTAGTGACGTTTGGTCTCGAGCCGCCTCTCCATTGCTTCCTCTTCGATGTCTTGTATTTTCTTCCGAAGCGCTTTGTCCACCTGTTGTATCTCCGCCGCTATCTCCGTGAATCCATCGTGAACAGTCTTCTTGTTCTCCTCGACTTTCAATGTGATTTCGAGCACAGTGTTCTCCACTGCAGTAATACGCCCGGCCTGATCTGCGGCCGCTATTTTAACATATTCGAATTTAGCATCGATGTGTAATTTGAAGTCATCCATCCGCTCCTTTATCAGGATAGTCAGAGACCTGAAATCGGGTGGTGTATCCTCCCTGCCTGTATCAGTTGAGGTTGTAGGAGTGTTGGGAATCACGGCGGAGTTGTCGGATATTTTCTTCTCAAATTCCACTGCTTTCTCTCTCACGGAGTTCGTCCCAGCCGGTACCGTTATATTGTTGTCTGTTGTCACCCTCTCGGGGCAAGTCGTCATCGGGACCGTTATATTATCAGCTACTGTCTCCCCAACGGGGCAAGTCAACATTGGTGTTGTTGTATTGGCGGCTGCTGTATCCCTCGATGAGCGTGTCACAGCTTGCTCCGTTGTACTGTCTCCTCCGTGTTTCTTTCCAGTCTCTTTCTTTTCCTTAGGTCCCATGTTGAATCTTTATTTCTTTTGATATAGTTAGTAGAAGGTCTTATTTAATATATATGATGAGGTTTAAACTCATTAGTGTTGTGCAATAGTCACGCTGGAGCTTTGAACCCGTCGGCGGACAACAAAAGAAATTTGAATCCCTCTTAAATACTCAAAAAGGACATCTTTTCAGAAATCGATAAAAATAGAAAAATTGCCATTTCTAGTGCTTTGACATGTAAGGTATACGTCCCCCAACTTGCTAAACCTAATACGACTTGTAAATACGTTTAATTCTTGCTAGATGGTATGCTTGTAATAATCTCCATTTGCGATAAAAACTACATCGCGCGTCACATCCATGGACGCGCGCACACACCACACACACCGACAGCGCATAGGTGTTAATCACTGAGTGATCTAATATGCATATTCTTCAGTGCGAGAGGGGGGGGGGTTGTGTTTCTCACTGTCTGTCGTTGATAATATAATCTGGTCCTGCATTATTATTATTATTATCATTCTCTCTCGAGAATACACGGGACCCGACAGAACGTTAATTTATGTATTAAAAGTAGTCTTATGCTTTTCATCCTCGACCATGTATATACCCACGTCGCGCTAAAACAACATAAACTACTGTATGGCAGACAGAGTGCGTGTGTGTACGAGTTATGAGTTATCTCGCAGTTCATTCAAGCGCGCATCACGGTCATGACAGCTCTCTAGAGTAGAACGGTGCGCTCACAGGGGCGTAGCTGGAGATTCTGGGCCCCATGAAAGAAACAATTTGTAGGCCCCCCAATCTATTAAAAAATGTGGGGCCCCCAATCTATAAAAAAATTTGGGGCATTTGCTGGGCCCTTGGAATCATCTTAACCCCCCCCCCCCCCCAGCTACTCCCCTGCACACACACACACACACACACACACACTCTCTCTCTCTCTCTCTCAAACAGAGAAATCAAAAGAAATCAGTACATTGTTGTTGATTATTATTCTCTATGTGTTTTTAATACAATTGTGTGATATTCTATTCCAGTTGTCTTTGGTCTTGTTTTCTCTGGTTATGATCATGTTATTAGTGTGTGTGTGTAAAAAAACTAATTAATAATATAATTATTATAAATGTCGCTCTCTCTCTCTCTCTCTCTCTCTCTCTCTCTCTCTCTCTTGAAATCTACAGTTACACATTGCTGTATTTAGTGAGGTAAATGAGTACAAGACATGTTTCATACACAGACAGACAGACACACACACACATTTACATTTACACATTTACACATTACATTTACATCTAGTCTAGTTTGCTTATTTTTTTTTGATATGGTACAGTACTGTAAATACAGACACAGACACACACACACACAGAAACACACACACACACAGGCTAGGCCTCCTGCTGGGTCCATTCACTGGAATAACAAAGGAATGACTGGGCCTTTGCTCCAGGTGTGAAATGGTTCTAGTGACAATGATCACATTGAATTCTGGGAGTGTAGTTCTCTCATCAGATAGCTGAATGAACTTGGATCTACTTCAAGTCCTATACTGAAAGGTTACCAGAATGTTTGATAGGACATTGATTGAAAACTATCGTCTCAAATTTGACAATTGATGGCTTACTTTGAAGGTATGAATCTGTAATTTTATATTATGTAACAAAAAAAAAGGGGGAAATTCTCAGGAGGAGGAGCTCTTTAACGTTGACGGGAGCGGAGCTTTGACCAAACGTGTCTGCTACATGTTGTTCTCAAACCGGAAGTCCTAAATATATATATATTATAGTTTTTTTTATTTTATTTTTTATGATTGGCACATTTTGGCCAATCATAGTTGACTATCCAAATCCTTAGTCGGGGACAGCCCTAGTAGTAATATATTTTCACTGTAGAAGTATACGGTCTTAGCACAGTAGAAGTATAGTATCGTTTTACAGTAGAAGTACAGTATAGTATCTGTTTACAGTAGAAGTACAGTATAGTATCTGTTTACAGTAGAAGTACAGTATAGTATATGTTTACAGTGGGAGTGCAGTATAGTATCTTTTAACAGTATAAGTACAGTATAGTATCTGTTTACAGTAGAAGTGCAGTATAGTATCTGTTTACAGTAGAAGTACAGTATAGTATCAGTTTACAGTAGAAGTACAGTATCTGTTTACAGTAGAAGTACAGTATAGTATATGTTTACAGTAGAAGTACAGTATAGTATATGTTTACAGTGGGAGTGCAGTATAGTATATTTTAACAGTATAAGTACAGTATAGTATCTGTTTACAGTAGAAGTGCAGTATAGTATCTGTTTACAGTAGAAGTACAGTATAGTATCAGTTTACAGTAGAAGTACAGTATAGTATATGTTTACAGTATAAGTACAGTATAGTATATTTACAGTATAAGTACAGTATAGTATATGTTTACAGTAGAAGTACAGTATAGTATATTTTTACAGTAGACATACAGTATAGTATCTGTTTACAGTATAAGTGCAGTATAGTATCTGTTTACAGTAGAAGTGCAGTATAGTATCGGTTTACAGTAGAAGTACAGTATAGTATCGGTTTACAGTAGAAGTACAGTATATGTTTACAGTAGAAGTACAGTATAGTATATGTTTACATTATAAGTACAGTATAGTATCTGTTTACAGTAGAAGTGCAGTATAGTATCTGTTTACAGTAGAAGTACAGTATAGTAACGGTTTACAGTAGAAGTACAGTATAGTATCGGTTTACAGTAGAAGTACAGTATATGTTTACAGTAAAAGTACAGTATAGTATATTTTTACAGTAGACGTTGTGGTAACATTGACTTGGAAACTGTACATTTCATAACTAATGGATCTATGTGAAGTGACCATATGCAGGGACATAGTGTAAAGCTTTTTTAAAAGCAAAGTGGTTTCAACCAAACCCCCACTAGCCAACTGCTCAACACTAGAACAAAAGAAACCAAACTGGAAGACAGTTGGAGACACAGGGGCAGGTCATAAAAGCCCCCTTATGCTAAACTGTTTGTGACACATTCAAGGAGTCTTGAAGACAGTTGGGTAACTGTAGGAGCAAAACCCCCCACTTGAGAACTGTTTGAATCCATACAATAATAGATTAGAGACAAAACACACGGTTCAAATAATGCCTTAAGTACAAATATGACTAAGATGAGTAGAGCTTCCCACGCTCAAGAGTGGAGATCTGTAGGAAACTAAACCATATCATTTTAAAAGGTAACTGACTAATTAGATTTAAACGTCATGTAGAATGTCAATCTGGTTTTGAAGGTAATAGAGTGTCATTTCACTCTTGTTGTAAACCATATAAGCTTTAAATCATAGTTGTAATACAAAGTGTCAGTCTGGTAAATACGGGTTGGTGCTGGCTCCTGTGGACTATTTGGTATTAACCTAGAAGCAATGACTGTACTGGGTTAATGCTAGATAGTCCATAGATTCATTACACAAACCATGTATATGGGAAAATCAAATAATATAAAGGGAATGTTAAAATGTCTGATTCATCCCAGAGGGGAGAAAATGAGGCTCTCCCTCCTTATCAGCAAAGGATGGGGCCACCAGCAGACCCCCTCGCTGTTGATACTGGAAGAAGACACCGACGAGAAAATCAGTGGGGGGCGGACCGCCGTCCAGAAGACAAACCTAATTGGACCAATGTATTATTAGAATGTGCTACTATTGGTGGAAATCAGAGTATAAATAAGAATGTATTGATGAGAGAGAGGCCAGGCCAGACAGATATACCCAACCCCAGGGGTTTTCTGGCCTCCATCAGCTCCACAGACTGTACTCTTGCCATGGCGTAAGTAAACTGTATGGAATAATCACTGTTTGTTGTGATATAGAGTAAGATGCCTATCTTAGACCAGGTTTAACTATGTGGTGGCAAAAGGAGTAGTCTATTCCATTGATAAACATGACATACTTTTATGTGCAGACTTGTTTTGATGTGAGAGCCACCGTGAATGGGCTATAATTATGTAAACATCATCAATCCTTTTGTACATCATGTCTTATGTAAAATGATGAATAATCCCTGTATGTAACTGATGCATTTTCACCTTTGGGCCTCTCGGCAATAAATATATGAGTTTGAATTAGAACTCTGTGGTCTTGACTGCACGTTTATTCCTTGCTGGCTATATTTGAAGTCAGATGAGGAGACAATTCTATCACTTAAGGGGAGACACTACAGGTGAATAGGGTAAAAAAGATAGATATCACAATGAAAATTCCCCAGTTGATTACTTATATTAAGACAAGACTTTTTTGTATTACAAGTTTTCTGAAATTTTATGTTTAAATATGCAAATGAGGCATTATCTACTTAAATATGCACTAATTTGCATATAATTCCAGGACAGAAATCTGAACATTGGATAAAGCCATTTTCAAAATTATAGTTTCATTTTGTTGACATATTAGAGCCAAAGGTTATTACAGAGGGGATTTTGGATATCTCTTTTTATCACTCCATAAATCAGAAAATACTCCATTCAGTCCATTTTTATGGTAAAATTCCATATTTCGCCATGTTTTTAGGAATAAAATGTGATATAAATCTGGGTATGAATGCGATATCAACAAACCCTTCTGTAAATACCTTCAGAACATAGATATGAATAGAACTGGAAGTTTTGGTGTATGTGAGTGCTACTGAAGTGGAGATTTCTGGCTCAGAGTATGAGGAAAAACTCTTAAAACTCATTTTGGGGAAAACGCCTTCAAAGTTCTGTATTGTAAAATGCCATACTTTTTTTTTTAAACAGATATTTACAAACACAATATCTAATCAAACCATTAGTAATAGACAACCTAAACACATGCCTGATAACTGAATAATAATAATAATGATGTTATTGAACTGAACATAACTACACACAGGCTACAAACAGTGTAGTACAGTGTAGTACCCCCTAATAGGCAAAACATATTTAAATAGATATCACTATGAAACTTTCCCAGTTTGTTATGTACATATAAACTAAGAAAAAATATATTGCAAGTTTTCTGAAATGTATGTTTATATATGCAAATGAGGCACTTCCCCATTAAATATGTGCACATTTATGGATGCAATAAGGCAAAATGAAGTAAAATAAACAACAACATGTGTGTTATTGACGTTTTATTGTCATTAGTTTCATAGAAGACATGTTTAGGAAGCAAAATATAACAAAATCTCAAAATCAACAAAAAAAGTATATTTGCCTATTCACCTGCAGTGTCTCGCCTTAAGATCTTTCTTCCTTTCCAGATAACAACCTCATTGTACTGTAAATAACCTTAGGTATGTGCTTAGAATATACCACAATGTACATTATAGTATCTGTTTACAGTAAAAGTACAGTATGGTATCTGTTTACTAACCAAGCTAACCTGAACCAAGCTAACCTGAACCAAGCTAAACTTACCTGAAATAGTCACTGCAGTCACACAGGAGGGCCTTGTGGGCATTCAACTCAGTGCTGTTGACTTTAATAACCACATCACAGAACCTTCCCTCCAGACGCAGCTCATTAAGCATTGTAGATGACATTGTTTCCTTTTCCATGTGGGGATTTTAAATTGTATCTACAGAATATATTCAAGCTTACAGACAAGTAGCCAGAAACAACAAGTGATATCGTCACTTGGTCTTCTGAGATCTGAGATCTTCTGAGAGAATTGTTAATATCTGTACACAAATGTTCTAGAATGTCTATTATGACATCATACTGTGACATAACAAATTTCCTAGATTGTGCTATTATGACATCATACTGTGACATCACAAATGTTCTAGTTTTTTTCTATTATGACATCATACTGTGACATCACAAATGTTCTAGAATGTTTGATTATGACATCATACTGTGATATCCAGTGATGGGAATAATGGCATTATAACGTATTACACTTCCAATCTTAATAACGCTGTTACCGTTACTGCCAAAAAATGTGGTGCGTTACTATGATTGAAGCTGTTTTTTTTATCAGACAGATCTTTGCGCCGAGAAGCAATACTTGTTTTCCTTGGTTAGTGGGCAGTGCGCGATTGGCTGAGGTTGAGTAAAATGTCATGGTAAGCCAATTAGAGGTAAAGGTGTGCGGGTGTTCGAAATAATCCAGATTCTGACACACAGCGACAACACAAGCGACTCAGTCAACAACAGACTGCGGTTCCGTGTACGTTTTGATAGTTTGTTTGGGAGCCCAAATAATCCAAAACTAATCCAATGAACAACACAAGCAAGCAGTCAACGACAGGCAGCGGGTCCATGAGTTTTTTGGGGTTTTTGTTCACTCTTGTGTTATTGCTGCAGTTCCTGGGTTAATAGCACAGTCTTCAGGTGCTCAGAGATATATATATATATTGTGGCAATTCCAGGTGTAGGGGTGGCAGAATAAACAACACACAGACAGGTTGCAGTTCCCAAAATCATGCTCTTTATTTTCTATTCAAATAATAATTGCTTGCTGGCGGTAATCTGTCGGCCGGGCGGCGTCTCCGCTCTGTGGCCTTTTGCCTTGCGCTGCTACGGGGGACTGAGAGGAGGCTCCTCGGCTCCATTAAGTCCCCCCTCCCCAACAGGCGCACCGCGCCGTGATTCGCTAATCACCTAATCACTTCTGATGGGTCTCTAGTGACAGGTGCGTCCGGAAGCGGACGCCCAAACATGGGCAGCGCCCAGCCATTGGGTCGCCACGTAGCGCCCATCAATCACCAAGCCCAGGGGTGGCTTGGGGTTGCCACAGTACCCCCCCTCCAGCTCCGACCGTCGGGGAAGAGCATCCGACGCCCAACAGGCATCCTTCCTCGAGAGGGCGTCTGCGTTGCCATGCGCCACCCCGGACCTGTGAATGACAGAAAAGTTAAATGATTGCAACTCCAGAAACCATCGAGTCACCCTGGCATTGGTCCCCTTTGTCTTGGCCATCCAGACGAGGGGGGCGTGATCTGTCACCAGCGTGAAGCGCCTCCCCAGCAGATAATAACGGAGCGTCTCCAGTGCCCACTTAATTGCCAGACCTTCGCGCTCCACCGCAGAATAGTTGCGCTCGTGTGGCAGCAGCTTCCTGCTTACATATAAGATTGGATGTTCCTCACCCTCCAGTTGCTGGGAGAGGACCGCTCCCAGTCCCACCTCTGATGCATCTGTCTGTACCGTCATCTCCTTGTCGAAGTTCGGGGAGACCAGCACCGGTCCCGAACAGAGGGCAGTCTTGAGGTCCTCGAACGCCGCCTCCGCCTCCGGTGTCCACTTCACCGTGAACGGCCGCCGCGTCTGGGTCAGATCTGTGAGGGGAGCAGCGCGAGCAGCGAAGTTAGGGATAAACCTCCTATAATAGCTCGCTAGCCCATTAAATGTCCTGACCTGCTTCTTGGTTAAAGGGCGAGGCCACTCCCTTATCGCATCAATTTTCCTCTTCTGCGGTTTTGCATTGCCCCGGCCTATTGTGAACCCCAGGTACTCTGCCTCTTCTAGTCCCAGCCTGCATTTCTTTGGGTTGGTGATGAGACCCGCCTCCCGGAGGGCACCCAACACCGCTCTCACCTTTTGGAGGTGGGTGTCCCAATCTGATGAGTGAATGATAATGTCATCGAGATATGCGGCTGCATAATCCTGATGGGGCCGTAGTACTCTGTCCATCAGCCTCTGAAAGGTAGATGGCGCCCCATGCAGGCCAAACGGGAGAACTTTATAATGAAACAGCCCGTCTGGGGTGGAGAAAGCCGTCTTCTCCCTCGAGGCGGGGGCCAGAGGGACTTGCCAATAACCCTTCGTTAGATCTAGTGTTGTGATAAACCTGGCCAGGCCCAGTCTATCAATGAGCTCATCCACTCTAGGCATGGGATAGGCGTCAAACTTTGAAATGTCATTAAGCTTCCTGAAATCATTGCAGAACCTGGTTGTTGAGTCGGGTTTCGGCACTAAAACAATAGGACTGGACAACCCGCTATGAGACTCCTCAATCACTCCCATCTCCAGCATGACCCGCACTTCTCTTCTTACGGCCTCTCTTTTTGCCTCTGGGATATGATAGGGCTTCAGCTTTACCTTGTCTCCCGGGCTGGTAATGATGTGGTGCTGGGCCAATGTGGTGCGGCCCGGCGTGGCCGAAAACACGTCCCGGTTCTATTGGACCAGCTCCCGAAGCTCCTGCCGTTGGGTCGGGGACAACTGTTCCCCGATGGGAACATCGGCCGCCTCTGCCACCTGCTGCGCAAAAGGGGGGAGAGGGGGGGGGGCGAGAGCAACACATCCCGGGCATGCCATTTCTTCAACAGGTTAACATGGTATAACTGTCGATGCTTCCTACGGTGGACCTTGTAGTTGACGGGACCCACTTTTTCGATTATGTCGTAGGGTCCCTGCCATTTGGCTAGGAATTTGCACTCTGCTGTCGGAACCAGTACTAGGACCTGGTCCCCCACATTAAACGCTGTGCGCCCCGGTCATAAATGCGCTTCTGTGCGTCTTGGGCCTGTTGCATATGTTCTCTCACCACTGGCCAGAGCGCCTTCATCCTGTCTCTCATTACCTGCACATGCTCTATGAGAGACCGGTGGGGCGACGGCTGTTCCTCCCAAATCTCCTTTGCGATGTCCAGGAGACCCCGCGGCTTGCGTGCGTAGAGCAGCTCAAGCGGCGAGAAGCCAGTGGAAGCCTGTGGGACCTCACGCACAGAGAACATCAGAAAGGGCAACAACTGATCCCAATTCTTCCCATCCTTCTCCATCACCTTTCTTAGCATGCTTTTCAGTGTTTTGTTGAAGCGTTCGCACAGCCCATCCGTCTGTGGATGGTATATGGAGGTTTGCAGCTGTTCCACTTTCATTAGTTTGCACATTTCTTTCATGACCCGCGACATAAAGCACGAGCCCTGATCAGTGAGAATAGAGTCGGCAATTCCCACCCGACTAAACAAATGAAAGAGCTCCCGTGCCACAATTTTGGCCGTCACCGTGCGTAACGGGATGGCTTCGGGGTAACGTGTTGCATAATCTATGATTACCAGTATATACTGGTGGCCTCGGGACGATTTGACTAGAGGGCCCACCACGTCGAGGGCAATTCTTGAGAATGGGGTCTCAATGATGGGCAGCGGGATCAGAGGATTTTTATAGTGTACCTTTGGTGCTGTGCGTTGACACTCTGGGCAGCTCCTGCAGTAGTCCTCTACCGCTCTCTTCATGCCCGGCTAATGGAAACGCGCCTTTATGCGCTCCATGGTTTTGTCCACGCCCAGGTGCGCTCCGAGGATATGTGAATGCGCTAGCTGGAGTACAGTGGGAATAAAAAACTTCGGCTCCAGCAATAGATCTTTAACCTCATCATTCTTTTTTACGACTTGGTACAGCAGTTGTCTTTTTATTGCAAAGTGAGGATATGACAGGTTACTCACCCCCTCCACTGGATTTCCATCTACGGTTTTGATATTCGCCCGGGCCTGCGTTAGGTTTGGGTCTTCCAGCTGGGCCGTTCCGAACTGACCCGCCAGGTCCCTCCCCACCTTGTTAGGGCGGGCCATACTTTTTTTTTTTTGGAAAATCAATCGAGTGGGGTGTCTAAAATATGTGTTTTTTTGTGGGGAATTCAAATATGGGATTCTTTTTCTAATCGGATAACTCCTACGTACATTGTTTTGGATTTCAAAATGGCCGATTTGACCATTTTTCACCCCTTGGCCATACATGGATGCCAACATGAATCTTAAGGAAATCCTAACATGCAAGGTGTCTAAATGATGTGTTTCTTAATGGGGAATTCAAATATGAGTTCATTTTTGGGATAGGATAACTCTAACCTACATCATTTTGGATTTCAAAATGGCCGATTTTACCATTTTTCACCCCTTGGCCTTACATGGATGCCAACATGAATCTGAAGGAAATCCTAACATGCAAGGTGTCTAAATGATGTGTTTCTCAATGGGGAATTCAAATATGAGGTAATTTTGGGGATAGGATAAATAAAACCTGCATAATTTTGGATTTCAAAATGGCTGATTTTACCATTTGAACCCATTGGTATTGTATTACAAAATTGCAAAGATAAAAAATATATGGGAAATCATTTATAATGACAAAGCCATCAAATGTATTAACAAGTGAACTGTATATAACTGGATACAACTCCAAAGATCAATAATAATAATAATACTAACAATAATAAATTGTATTTGTAATGCACACAAACACCTAAGTGCTAAATCTCGATCTCCTGACTTCTTGAACTTTGCCAGGTTCCAATATCTTGATTGGACTCATTCTTGGATGGCAAGATCTCCTACTGTACTGCTTTAGCCACCAACCTACAAACACAAACTTAAAGTCAACGTCAGCCATAAATAGGTGAGCTCTTTCCAGAACTACTCAGCAGAAACCTCTGTAACCATTTAAACAAACGTCTCAATGTATTGAGAAAATCCATGGGGCTCCATCAATCCTCTATCTTCTTAAAACATTGGAAAGGCAGGGGATGGAAAAGAAGGCAGAGAAAAGGAGAAGGGGCAAAGAAGAAAACTTTGCAGCAGCAGACAAGGTTGCCAGGAAGGATGTTGAGAGCTTCCTTACAGTCCCTGATGTTGAGCTCATTCCTGAAACTGACCCTGCAGCTTCAGCAAAGCTACGGAAAAATTATGATGAGATTCCAAACATCGCCCTTGCTAGTGTAAGGTATGGCATAGGTCTAAGGCCAACTGCAGCTATAGCAACTGCAGCTCTGATTGATGCAGGACTCATCTTAGAAGATGACACAAGTAAAGTGATTAATAAGAACAAGGTTAAGAGAGCACAAGAAAAGTTGATGCAAGAGCTGGGGGAAGAGTTTGAGGAGAAGTGCAGGGAGGAGGGGGGGATCTCCTGTATCCTCTTAGACACCTTGCATGTTAGGATTTCCTTCAGATACATGTTGGCATCCATGTATGGCCAAGGGGTGAAAAATGGTAAAATCGGCCATTTTGAAATCCAAAATGATGTAGGTTCAAGTTATCCTATCCCAAAAATGAACTCATATTTGAATTCCCCATTAAGAAACACATCATTTAGACACCTTGCATGTTAGGATTTCCTTCAGATTCATGTTGGCATCTATGTATGGCCAAGGGGTGAAAAATGGTCAAATCGGCCATTTTGAAATCCAAAACAATGTAGGTAGGAGTTATCCCATTAGAAAAATAATCCCATATTTGAATTCCCCACAAAAAAACACATATTTTAGACACCCCACTCGATTGATTTTCCAAAAAAAAAAAAGTATGGCCCGCCCTACCACCTCGTCCGCCTGGGGGAACTCCGCAAATGGGTCCTCGTCACTGCTATCCGTCTCGGGGCACGCTTGGGGCGCCGGCGCGTCGTCACCCACACCTGATGCCGTCTCCGTCTCACTCCCCGGTATATTCAGGGGTTCCGGCGCGTCGTCACCCACATCTGATGCCGTCTCAGTCTCACTCCCCGTTACGTTCAGAGCACACACCTTCGGCTGACGTAACCCTTTCCTCTTCCTCGGTTTACCCGTAGAGGGTGGGGTGCGCGGGGAGATGACGGCTGAGCACAGCTGGCGATACAGGGGGCAGTCTCGACCAATCAGCAGCGCTATCGGCAGGTTGGGTATCACGCCGGCTGTCATCGAGCAGACCCCCTTGGTGGTTGTCAGGGTGATCTGCGCTGTGGGATACAACTTTGTGTCCCCGTGCACACAGGACACTGACACTTGCGGAGCCTCTGCGTCGCAGTGTGCCAAATGGGGCTGAACCAGCGTTATGACACTACCCGAGTCCAGGAGCGCTACGGCATCTTCGTCGTTGACGCGCATGGGTAAAAGTGTCGCTGATGTTTCCTTATGGGCCCAACAGGCTGCGCCATAATTGCACATCTTTCCGCGGGGGTCTGAAGCTGCCGCCGATGGCATGGACACATCCCGGCCTGGGCAGTTCCACGAGAGATGCCCGGGCTCGCCGCAGTCATAGCAGCGTCTTTGGTCCTGGTCGAACAGCGGTCTTCTTCGGGGTAGTTCGGGATCACCTGCGTTCCCTACCCGGCCCCTTGGGCTGGGCTCGTCGGGACCCCTCCTTGTTCTCAGCCGCTCTGGCTTTTCCCCTCGCCCCCCTTTGAGTAAGTCCCGCGTTACCTGGTGGGCCTCCACAATATTCACTAGCTGCTCCATGGAGCGGGGGTCCGCTTGACTCGCCTGCTTCTTCGTGTCATAAGGGAGGGCTCTGACAAAGCGGTCCATAACAATCCGTTCCAAGACCGTGGGCCCTCCGGGGTCGGTCATTAGCCAGGCTCGGCTTATGCGGACTAGGTCGTGCATCTGGGAGCGCGGGGAGGCCTGTGCGTCATACACCCAGTCATGGAACCACTGCGCACGGGACTGCAGACTATGGCCGTAACGGGACAAAATCTCCTGCTTTAGCCGAGTGTAGTTCTCGGCTTGCTCCGGTGGCAGGTCCTGGTAGGCCTTTTGCGCATTACCCGACAGGAAGGGGGCCAGCAGTCCCCCCCAGTCGTCCTCTGGCCAGCCCTCCCGGCCGGCGGTGCGCTCAAACGCTAGGAGATAGGCTTCTACATCCTCCTGCTCCGTCAGCTTGGGGATGAAGCGCCCGGGGTTAGGCCGCGTCCCTGCGGCCCCTTCGTCCCGCCGGTGAGAGGCCATCCGCTGGAGCTCCGCGTGGATCATCCCCGTCTGTTTCCTCTGTTCTTGCAGGGCCTCTTCGTGCCGGGCCTGTTGTTCCAGGTTCGCCTTTACGAGCTGCTGCACCAGCGCGTCCATGCTTCTTTTCGTTATTAAATATATATATATTTTTTTTCTTTAATTTCTTTTATTCTACTTCGATAAAGTCTATTGTTGTTTATTCCGCACCCCTGATTGCCAGTAGACTATGCCCGCATTCTCCACCACTGTGGCAATTCCAGGTGTAGGGGTGGCAGAATAAACAACACACAGACAGGTTGCAGTTCCCAAAATCATGCTCTTTATTTTCTATTCAAATAATAATTGCTTGCTGGCGGTAATCTGTCGGCCGGGCGGCGTCTCCGCTCTGTGGCCTTTTGCCTTGCGCTGCTACGGGGGACTGAGAGGAGGCTCCTCGGCTCCATTAAGTCCCCCCTCCCCAACAGGCGCACCGCGCCGTGATTCGCTAATCACCTAATCACTTCTGATGGGTCTCTAGTGACAGGTGTGTCCGGAAGCGGACGCCCAAACATGGGCAGCGCCCAGCCATTGGGTCGCCACGTAGCGCCCATCAATCACCAAGCCCAGGGGTGGCTTGGGGTTGCCACAATATATATATATATATATATATATATATATATATATATATATATATATATATATATATATATATATATATATATATATATATATATATATATATATATATATATATATCTGTATGTCATGCATGTCTTAAATGTCATGATTAGATTAGTTTAGATGATTAGATTAGATTCTTATATCTGTATGTTGTGTATGTCATAAATGTCATGAATTGAAAATGGGGGACCCTGATGAAAACAAGGCGAAAGTCTCTCTGGTCTCCATCCCCTTAACAATTGTGTGTATTGAGCTGTACTGTACTGTACCCATTCTTCAATCAATCAGTATATATTTGTTATTTATTTTTGGTATAGTGCTTAACAAGCATAATTTAATGTTGCCCAGTTGTGGCCTGTTGAGGGTCAATACATATCAAAAGTTCCAAAACATCTATTGTGTTTGTATTTGTATGATCCACTATTTAAACATAGTAATTATAATATCTACATACATGGCACTTGATTGGAGGCTAGTCTCACTTTGTCCCACAGCAACATTAAAATAGTTTAGATTTGTGTGTTGTTTATGTAACAAATTTACTTGAAAGTAACGCAATAGTTACTTTCTGAAGTAACTAGTTACTTTTATCATTTGTAACTGAGTAAGTAATTTAGTTACTTTTTGGAAGAAGTAACTAGTAACTGTAACTAGTTACTTTTTAAAAGTAACTTGCCCAACACTGCTACTGGCCAACTGGATGGGTGGGTTCCTGATGGCTGAAAGTGTGTGAGTCATCTATCAATTGGTCATGTGTTTGATCAAATTGCCCTAAAACCAGTTTGTCCTGTTCTGGTTCAGACATTGGTCCCTAGGAGGTCACATGCGTGTGTGTGTGTGTGTGTGTGTGTGTGTGTGTGTGTGTGTGTGTGTGTGTGTGTGTGTGTGTGTGTGTGTGTGTCGTTAATCAGGTTTACACCAAAACTGGTCCCTGAGATATCATGTGAGAGAGAGTGTGTGTGGGTGTGTGTGTGTGTGTGTGTCAGGGGCGAACATCTGATATCAACTTTGGGGGGGACAATTACATTACATTTTCTCAAGAGCAATTACTGGGGGGGGACACCAAAAGTAGTGCTGTAACACATAGCCTACGTTGTAATATGTTAAATGTATATTTAGGAACAGAGTTATTTTGTATGTTAGAAGAGACTTTTAAGTTTAAGTTAAGCACTTTGATATATGTTATGTTTAAGTCAAGCACTTTGATATGTTATGTTGACTGTTTAAACAAATCATGGTTCAGTCACCAGTTTAAGTTTGAGAGTGGCAACAATCCATGGCATTGTCCAATTATGTTCAAATAAATGTTAAGAATGTATTCTTAATTGCTTGCTTGGGTAAATAAAGGTTAAATACATTTAAAAAAAAATATGTCCATATTTTACAAGTCTAAAAAATAGCAAACATTTCATAATGTTGCCTAACAAAAACTCAACAAACTTACCTGAGACTCCCTGTCTCTGCCAGTCTGTTCCTGCCTATACTGTATCTGTCCCCAGCTCTGCAGTCAGTGTCTGTGTACCATTTCTTGCCTGCTCTACCTAATGACATCATTATCAAATGATTTTAGCATTTCACCTTTTTCGTATGAAACATTTTCAAAGATAATATCTCAAAGACTTATATACTACAGAGGTTGAAAATGTTTCATACGAAAAAGGTGAAATGCTAAAATCATTTGATTATATTATTATTATTATTATTATTATTATTATTATTATTATTATTATTATTATTATTATTATTATTATTATTATTATTATTATTATTATTATTATTATTATTATTATTATTATTATTATTATTATTATTATTATTATTATTATTATTATTATTATTATATTATTAGACTACTATGGTTATTATTACTTTGCGTTTTGGTGTACTGAAATAGGCTCTGATGTCGGTCGGCTGGCTAGACACACACACACACACGCACACACACACACACACACACACACATACACACACACACACACACACACACACACACACACACACACACACACACACACACACACACACACACACACACACACACACACACACACACACACAGGTGCAGGTTATTTACAGTAGGAGATGGGCTTCTATCATAGAAGTAAAGACATGTCTAACATATCCTTTGTTTGAACAACTTACTGGAAAGGTCTGCCGCGGTGATACTTTACACAGCACTCTGCCTACATGCAGCATGCAGCGCTGACTGCGTGCTGGGGCCTGGGGTGGGACTCGGGAGGCAGTTGATCAAACCATTTTGAAGGAAATGCGAGGGGGGTCGCAATCTTTGGAAACTTAAAAACTTGCTATTAAGTGTCTATAATCAGCACACGTTCTTTCATTGCGTAATTATTTATTCTATTGAATTACATAGTTATGTTTACAGTGATATATTGGGGGGGGACATATCATGTTTTTCTCAGGATGGGGGGGGGGGGGGGGGGGGCATGTCCCCCCCTGTCCCCCGTGGGATTTCCGCACCTGTGTGTGTATAATAATAATAATAATAATTTAGGACCTGCTCCGAGGTCATCATTTGGCACACATGCGAACCATGCATACAATGCGTATCTGCGATTAACCCATCCCGTCGTCCTTCCCCCCCAAGGGCAGCCGGGAGCAGACAGGCGCCACGTGAGCCGCGCCAGGGGACCAATCCAAGTGCTCCTGTCCGTCTTCGTCAAGGACGCCACAGCGTTAGCGATCTTGTTGTTGTGCATGTTTTTCCATTGGGTTTATCTTATCGGGGGGGGAAACCCTTGCGAGCACGGGGAGAACATGCAAACTCCACACAGAAAGGCCTGGGAGATACCCCACCTGGGTAACTGGCATCATGGAAACCTGGTCCCCAAGCGGGATTCGAACCCTGGACCTTCTTGCTGTGAGGCGACAGTGTTAACCACTACACCACCGTGCCGTGATATTATTATATAATTTTTTTTATCTTTGAGTTGTTGTTGACATGTAGTTACTTTAATTCCATGACATGGAATATACACTACACTGATGAGAGTAGTGACTAAACATAATGTACAGGGATAAGTGCTCTTTATGTTAGAAATTAAGACCATTTCAATAAAATACATTGGAGGTTTAGAGGTTTAATCCACAGTATATCCACAGCAGTTTTTTTTTTTTTTTTTTTTACATTTATTTAACCTTTATTTAACTTTTATTTACCCAGGCAAGCAAGTAAGAACTAATTCTGATTTTATTTATTGTCAAAAGTCAAAAAGGGGGGGGGGGGGGGGGGGGGAACCCTGCATATATCCGTATCGGTTGATATCGGTTGATATCGGTATCGGAAATTAAGAGATGGACAATATCGGTATCGGTAAAAAAGCCAATATCGAACATCCCTAATAAATAGGTATGTATGTGTATTATATTAAACAAGACACCACCACCAGACAAAGCTTTTTAAGTTTCAGTTTCACTTCTAGAGTAGATTTAACTTCAAATGAAGCAGAGAAATGGCCTTTGATGTTCATATTGGGAACCTACTGAGAAAACTTAGACCTAAACTGGGCTTTTACTTCCGTCTAAAGAAATGTTTCCCGTCTGAAGCCAGGAAGAGAATTGTGCAGAGTTCCTTTCTGTCTGTATTAGACTATGGCGATGTGATCTGTATGCATGCTCCTTCCTCCCTGCTTAAAATCTGGATTCTGCATACCATACTGCCATACGTTTTGTAACTGGTGCAGGCTCTCGCACCCACCACTGCACTCTGTATCAGTCCTTAGGATGGTCCTCTCTGTACCAAAGAAGACAATCACACATGTCGATTTGTATCCTTAAGTCATTGCTAGGTAAGCTGCCCTTATATATCTCCAGACTTCTGTCCTTTTATTCTTGCTTTTTTAATACCAGACAAGCAGCAAAAGCCCAAAGAGAGTACACTCAGGCAAACAGAAAGGTCAAAAGAAATGCCAAGAAGGACAAGCGAAACTACATCGACAACCTGGCTAAAGAAGCAGAAGAGGCAGCAGCAAAAGGAAACATGAAGGAACTGTATGACACCACCAAGAAACTGTCCGGAAAGTTCAGCAGACCAGAACGACCAATCAAAAACAAGGAAGGAAAGACCATCACAAGACTGGACCAACAGCAAGAGGGATGGGCAGAGTATTTTGAAGAACTCCTGAATAGACCGACACCACCTAACCCCCCGGACATTCAACCTGCGGAGACTGACATAGTCATCAACTGTGGAAAGCCCAGCAAGCAGGAAATCCAACAGGCCATTGCACAACTAAAGAATAGTAAGGCAGCAGGACCAGACAACATCCCTGCAGAGGCACTGAAGGCAGACATAGACACCTCGGTAGAGATGCTACACCCTCTGTTTGAGAAGATCTGGGAGAAAGAGGAAGGGCCAACAGATTGGAAAGAAGGCTACTTGGTCAAAATACCTAAGAAAGGAGACATCAGCCAATGCCACAACTACAGAGGAATCATGCTTTTATCAGTGCCAGGAAAAATCTTCAACAGAATCCTCCTTGAACGAATAAAGAAAGCGGTGGATCCGCAGCTAAGAGACCAGCAGGCAGGCTTCCGGCCCAATAGATCATGTGTGGACCAGATTGCAACCCTCCGAATCATAGTCGAGCAATCACTGGAATGGAACTCTCCACAATACATCAACTTCGTAGACTATGAGAAGGCATTTGACAGCCTCCACAGAAACACCCTCTGGAAACTGCTTCGACACTACGGCATACCAGAAAAGCTTGTCAACATCATGAGGAACTCCTATGAAGGAATGACCTGCAGAGTCATACACAGCGGACAGCTCACACGAAGCTTCCAAGTGAAGACCGGAGTAAGGCAAGGCGGTATCCTGTCCCCTTTCCTCTTCCTCCTGGCCATCGACTGGATATTAAAGACCACAACAGCACAGAGGAGAAACGGGATCCAGTGGACACTCACAACACAACTGGACGACCTAGACTTCGCAGACGACCTTGCCCTACTATCCCACAGTCGACAACAGATGCAGGAGAAGACTAACATACTGGCAGACACCTCAACACAACTAGGCCTCAACATCCACCAAGGAAAGACCAAAATACTCAAGATCAACACAAACAACAAAGACCCAGTAAACCTGGAGGGAACAGCACTTGAGGAAGTAGAATCCTTCACCTACCTAGATAAGAAGGGTGGCACGGAGGCAGATGTCAGAGCAAGAATCAGCAAGGCAAGGGCCTCATACATCCAACTAAAGAACATCTGGAGCTCCAAGGTAATCAGTCAGCAGACAAAGATCAGACTATTCAAATCCAACATCAAGCCAGTACTCTTATACGGATCAGAGACGTTCAGGACAACCAAGATCACAATGACTAGAGTGCAGTCATTCATCAACAGATGCCTGAGGCGGATCCTGAACATCCACTGGCCAGATACCATCAGTAACAATGATCTCTGGCAGAGAACGGGCGACCAACCAGTGGAAGAATAAATCAAGAGAAGAAAGTGGGGATGGATCGGCCACACACTACGCAAACCAAACACCAGCACCACCAGACAGGCCCTTAGATGGAACCCCCAAGGCAAAAGGAAGAGAGGCCGGCCCAAGAACACCTGGCGCAGGGACAGACATCACACAGAGCGGACAGACATGGAAACAGCTGGAAAGCAAAGCATAGGACAGAGGACCCTGGCGAACTGTTGTCGACGGCCTATGCTCCCCCAAAAGGAGCGATAGGCGTAAGTAAGTAAGTAAGTAAGCAAATGGGATGCTTTTAAATGTTCCTTTGATGCAGTCAGAGCTTGGTAAACCTGCATTCTCCCACTATGCTCCCTTTTTATGGAATACGCTGCAAGTAAAACTTTATCTAGAGGCACTTCCTACTGTAAATGCTTTTAAAGGTATGCTACGATTAGCCCTTCACGAAACATGTAACTGTTTTACCTGATGCTATTGTTGATGTGATTATGCTCCTTGCCACTGCACAAATGACCTTCTGTATTTATATTTGAATTATATGTTTTTTGTTTAATGCCCTGTTTTATGTTGAAACTTGTTGTGTGCCATGTTGGTCAGGACTCCCTGGAAGAAGAGATCTTGTATCTCAATGGGACATTCCTGGATACATAAAGGATAAATAAAAAAAATAAAAAAAAATAAAAAAGAAAGAAGACTCTAGAGAAGAGATGACATGTTACACAACAATGGCAGAGGATTTATCAATATTTTGGATTTAAACACTGCAGCAGCTTGACTGGAGAGGAGCTCAGATGATCAGTCCGGGAAAAGTATGTAGTGCGTTTGTCTTTTTTTTCTCGGATCAGCTGTGAGGAAAAGTCTGCGGGTATGTAAAGCACTTTGTGAGTTCTCTCTGTGAAAAGTGCTATATAAATAAACTTGACTGTGTGTGTGCGTGTGCGTGTGCGTGTGCTTGTGCGTGTGTGTGCGTGCGTGTGTGTGTGTGTGTGTGTGTATGTTCTTGGTATCTAGGGACATCTATGAAGGTATTCCCAGTGTCAAAAGTATTGTGTCTGTTACTATGCTTGAATACATTTTAATGAACCAAAGGAGAATATAATTTTTATTCTAATTCTTTTCTTTTCATCTTTGACGGTGAATAACACCATGCTAACATTGACCAGACGGTAAAAATGGCCACTGAGCTCATTCAGCACATTCTTGAGATTAAGTGTACTAAAGATATAAGCAAAATGAATAAAGGGCAGATGATTTACAGGGGGTTTTGTAGATACAGTTCTGAATTTTGCTATCCTGACACATGCAATTTGAAATATGAATATAGAATATTGTTACGATGGGTGGCGAGGGAAGGTGAGGAGAACCCAATATGCGGAACAATGATAACGAGAGAGAGGAGGCAGAGATGAAGGAGTAGTATATAATGAAGGGTATTTACTGAGCAAGCCGGTACACAAAAGCATGTTACAAGGACAAACAAAGGCGAACTGTAAAACACGGAAAAAGAAACCTCAGCAGAGCTGGAAAACAGGACTAGAAAAGACAGGAACGAACTCACAGGGAAATACAGGGTAAACGGCAGACAGGGAGCTTCACAATGGATAAACAGAGACACAACAGGATACCGGGGTAGATTGAAATGACTAACAGCTGGCGAGCCCATGCAATAATACAAAAAAGGTTTTAGCACAATATGTAGTGCACGCATTTTGCAATTGCTCCGCTCCCACCAACGCTAATTTCGTTTAAAAACATTATTTGGACAGTAAAGAAAGAGAATAGACCACATCGTATGTATTGATAAGACCCTCTACTAATCATATCAAAAGACAAAATGGTTAAAGGTAGAAGGACGGTAGGGAAACAAACTACGGTAACTTCAGCGGCGCAGGACGTAACAAAACTAAGAAGACGCGTCCTAACCGACGCTGGTTCTGAGCCGACTGCGACAAGCTCCGAAGAGGAGAATGAAGAGGAAAATTTACCGGGACCATCGATTACGGTCCCCGAAAGAGAGTTAATAGATACCAACATAACAGAAGGGACAGAATCAAGCTCCGTGAAAGAGAGAGCAGCCAAATATCTGGATAAAAGAATACCAATAGCAAAAGATTCCACCGTCACCGTCACTGCATCTATGCCGTCAATTGAAGCAAGCAGTACTACCACTCCACCCGATTTCAACACACTGACTAACCTGATGGTAGAACAGATTACACACATCAAGGCGCTCGATGCTAAATTCGATCGCATCGATGAGAAATTAGAAGAAGTCAAGAAAGCGATCGATGCACAGTCAATGCGAATCACGTCAGTGGAGAATACGGTGACAGAAATTACACGGGCAGTCAAGGCGAACGAAGGTGGCATGACAGAGATGGAAAAAGATATAGAAAGTGTGAAAGAAGAATACCGTAGGGAAATACAGGTGCTTAAAAACGAAGCGACGGAGAGGCAACTAGAATCCCAACGCTACCACAGGCGGAATAACATCCGCATTGTGGGGCTTGATGAAACAGTAAACTGCGAAGATACCAACTTTCCAACAGTGCTATCAACGATTTTGGGTAACGACGATCCAAACAAAGTGCCAGAAGTGGACCATGTTTACAGAATCGGTTCTCGGGGGAATAGAAGCATCGGGCCAAGAGTCATCATTGTCACTCTGCGGAAGACTACAACAAGGGATGACATCATCAAATTTGCTCGCATCCAACGTGGGAATCTGAATTATGGTGATAAACCAATATTTATCTACGAAGATTTGAGCAAAGAAGCCATCATTCGACGTATACCATACAAGGAGGTGATGCAAAAGCTGTTCAAATCTGGTCACAAGCCAAGGTTATCATACCCGGCGCTGTTATCATTCGTGGGCAGTGACGGCCTCAGGTCTGGTATATACACACCTAAAGAAGCTGAGGATTTTCTGAAGCGAAATGGAGCTAATAACCCAAGGCAGGACGACAATGCCGGAAACAGATAAGCCTCTTTCTCAATGTATACCAGTGTTAGAATGACTTTATTGTGTTCATCAAGGTAGAAGACGATATGCAAGCCGTCTATAACAATGTGTACTGTGTATAATACGATTCGTAATACATTATAATTTCAGACTCTGGTCTCTGGGGAGACAAATACATATCATTGCAAAAAGATCTATCTGGAATATTCTGGGTTTATCGCTCAAATGCCCTGGGTCTCTTAGATCATTCTGGAACATAAAAATAGTCTATTGCACTAGTATACTCTACAACCTTCTAGAATATAAGGCACCATGACAACGAAGGCCTACAACTCTAACAATAAACATCCGGTGTGTATACACATAGAGATAATCAATTGAATGAAGTTCAATCTGTCCTTAATAATACTTTAAAAATTAACCACACCTAAACGTATGAACACTACAAGGTTTATTCTAACAATTTAAGTAATCACTCCATTGATGGTGACTGGCACATTGAAGCTCTAAAAGGCTCTGCTTATCTATCTTATCTAATCTGTTAATTCGGTTCTAGTGGCTTCTCCACGTTGATAATTATTCTATCTCTCATTCCTTATCTATATCTTTCCTTTAATTTTTATTTTATTTAATTTTTTCTTCTCATTACTCTATTTTTTATATATATTTTACCTTACATTGTTCTTTTCCACTGTTCTTCACATTAAGGTGTCAATATTGCTCTACAATCTTTTCCTTTTTTCCTTTTTTCCCACACGTTAGTAGAGGGTTCAAATGAATATGTCGATGAAAGTTTGTTCTCTTTTTTTATTTTTTATTTTTTGTCATTTATCACAATACTTCATTACAGTAAGGGAAGGTGCAAGACCAAAAGCGACATTCTATTGCAATAGAATGGAAATGTTAGATCCTATGGCAATTAGCATAGGTAGATTAAGATTACAATGCTCATTTTGGGCAATCCGGCGGACTATGGGAGAAAGTCAATCGCGGAGGATGTGTTTTTGGAACACAGGCCTGTACGACTTTCTGGGTGAGGGGAAAATAGGGGATTTTTATTTGTATATATATATGTTTTTAAGCTCAGCTCTCAACGGGACCTCACTAATTGGATGTACATCTATTGTAGCTTCGCACTCCAGAAGCATTACCAAAAACTACACAAAAACATGCATAGATTATGGCTAGTTTGAATATAATGGTATGGAACACCGGTGGGATAAACAAACAACACAAACGCAAAAGCGTGCTCACACTGATGAAAAAAGAACATGTGGACGTGGCTCTATTAAGCGAAACGCACATTTTAGAGGAAGACATAAATACGTTAGCGGATAACATATACCATAATATTAGTCACTCATCTTTTGTTACGAGAACTAGAGGGGTAGCCATAGTCGTCAGACGCAAATTAAATATCGAATTGAAAGGGGTATGGTCGGATGCTGAGGGGCGCATAACTATAGCTAGGATTATACACAATAACAGGAAAATTGCGTTGGCAGCGGTATATGCCCCAAATTTGTATGAAGTGGGTTTCTTTACTTCACTAACCGGAGAAATGTTAAACCATCCCGAGTACTCATATATAATAGGTGCGGATTTTAATGCCATTTGGAACCCAAGGCTGGACAAAACTTACCTTACCTTTTCCAACGAACAAAAAAATTCATCTAAAGCATTAAAAGATTGGTCAAAATCAACAGGGGTAATTGATTTATGGCGTTCACTTAATCCCATGACCCGCAAGTACTCCTGTCGTTCGGCGAGACACAACACACTATCCAGAATTGATTACGTCTTTGCATCCCCGAGAATATTTGATAAATATGAAGTGGAAATGACACCCAATGCGTTATCAGATCACTGCTACTTAATCCTGAAAGCAACATTTGGTACACTATCTTCCCGGGCCCCAAGATGGCGTTTTAATTCTATGCTGCTTAACAACAAGGAATTCATTACACAAATTAAAGAAGCTCTCACAATATTCCTACGGGATAATGCAAACTCGGTGCAAGATCCCAGAATATTATGGATGTCGGTAAAGAGTATGATCAAGGATTTCACGGATAGATTTTCCTCAATATTGCGCAAAAATCTAAACACAAAACTGTCTGAAATGGAAACGCTTTAGTCAACTCTTTTTAATTCTTTAAAATACAACAACTCTACTAGACTAGAAAACCAAGTTAACATTCTAAAGACAGAGATCAAAGCAATATACAGACAAAAATCGGAACTGCAAATACGCAGCACAAGACAACAGCAGTACTTCCAAGGATCTAAACCTAGTCACCTATTAGCCATGCGACTAAGAGTTAATGCAAAATTTGCAGATATAACTGCCATTAGGAAACAACAAGCTCTAGTAACAGAACCCGAAATAATAAACGATACATTCAAAGAATTCTACTCCGATTTGTATAATTCAGAGACGACCTTTGATCAAGACAAATTAGACACATATCTTAATCAAATTACTCTCCCTAAACTTTCGGAGGACGACGCTAAACAGTTAGAAGCACCGATCACATTAGAAGAACTCAAGAAGGCCATATCCGGAATGAAAAACGGCAAGGCTCCCGGAATTGACGGTATCCCATCAGAAATGTACATTTCTTGCTGGGACATATTTGGACCCCTATTACTAAATATGATCTTATACTCAGTCAAAGAGGGAAGCTTCCATAAACACCAAAATATCGCACTCATTTCAGTTCTTCACAAAAAAGACAAAGACCCCACTGAGTGCGGTAGTTACCGACCTTTAAGCCTCCTCGGAACCGATGTCAAACTGTACTCTAAGATATTAGCCATCAGATTGCAAAAGCATATGACGTCTTTAGTTCACCCGGACCAAACAGGCTTCATAAAAGGTCGCCTGATCAATGATAACATAAGGCGAATACTGCACGTACTAGACGCAGACAAAGAGGACACCACACCTAAGGCGATGCTATCCCTGGATGCTATGAAAGCATTTGACAGGTTGGAATGGTCGTTTCTATGGGCAGTATTAGAAAGGATGGGGTTAGGAAAAGGATTCATTGATATGATTAAAGTACTATACAAGGACCCATCGGCCAGGATTACAACAGGCACATTCATCTCCGATATCTTTCCGGTATCACGCTCAGCCAGACAGGGTTGCCCTCTTAGTCCCGGACTATTCGATCTATCATTAGAACCTTTAGCACAATTTATAAGACAATCCCAACACATAGAACCAATAGTAATCAAGGGCACACAACATAAAATTAGTTTATATGCGGACGACGTAATATTGTTCATGCAAAACCCCAACAACACATTGCCGCATATACTCAAGTTGATAGAGAACTTTGGTGATTTATCGGGATTTAAAATAAATTGGCCTAAGTCGGCTTTTCTTCCTCTTAACATCAGTGCAAAAAAAGACACAACCCTCCCAGGTGCGATACCCATGGTCAAACATTTTAGATGCTTGGGAGTGGAAATATTTCCCACCATAAGACAAACGGTGAAGCACAATTACACAAAAATACAGAACAAAATCAAAGACGACCTGGACAGGTGGGCAAAACTTAAAAACTCAGTACAGGCAAGGGTATCAATAGTTAAGATGGATGTATTACCAAGAATCAATTTCTTCAGCTCAATGCTTCCGTTACCTCCTCCAGAGGGCTACTGGAAAAGATTACAAACCTCCACATACAAATTTATTTGGAATAACAAACCACCTCGCATAAAAAGATCCACCGCACAGAGAAATAAAGCAGATGGTGGCATGGCAGTTCCAGATTTTTTACAATATTTTAAGGCCTTCACATTAAGACCACTGAAGATATGGTTTGACCCCCAGGCTTTGGTATCTTGGAGAGATTTAGAAGAAAACATAGTAGCCCCACAGAGACTAAAAGACATAGCACACACTAAACTTTCAATCAAGCATTGTGAGCGAGAATTTGGCCCAATAATTACCCATGCAATCAGAACATGGCGGGAAACACAAAAGAAATATCCTAACCCTCAAGAATGGCATAATCACACTCCCATATTCAATAACAATGCACTCTTAATGCGAAAACGCCCTATAAGATTCCCTATATGGGAAGAGCAAGGCATACACTCATTAGGGGATATTTTTAATAACAAGGGCCTCTGTAGTTATGTCGAAATATGCACAAAGTTTAACCTCACCGAGTCCACATGGCTTTTTTACATACAGTTACGACTTTGTCTGAGGTCTCACGGTGTTCCATTACTCATACCAATTGAACACCACAGATACCACACATTTTTCTATGAAAGAGAAACATTGGGAGGTTTTGTATCAGGTTTTTATTATCAATTACTAACGTCCTCGTATGAAACCCTTCAACTAGACACTGTCTGGAGGAGGGATATACCAGACCTGGAAAATGACTTTGATTGGCAAGGAGCCTGGGCAAATGTCCGACTTACATCAAGGAACCCGGATCATCAACAAATCAATCTGAACTATATTCACAGGACATACTTGACTCCTATAAGGCTGTGCAAAATGGGGCTTAAACAAGACTCCAAATGCTCCCAATGTACAAATGGGGACAAAGGAACATTTATGCACATGTATTGGGACTGCCCACCAGTTAAGACATTCTGGAAAGATGTGTCCCAACAATTATCAATACTCGTATCTTGGAATATACCTGTACACCCCTCTGTATTACTATTGAATGATGTTTTTGAGTTTGCAGTGAATCCACAACTAAAGAGATTGGTTTTATCGGGTATCACAGTAGCTAAAAAACTGATCGCATCACGTTGGTTTCAACCGGAAAAAATGTGCCGAAAAGTGTGGTTTCTTACATATCTCGATGTGATATATCAAGAAATATCTACAGCAAGAATTCTGGGTCTCAATGAATCCAAAATGTCAATGTGGTTAGAAGTGGTGGAGAGAATAAAAGCTAGCTTATAATGGTAGTGTCTGGTTAGGAGTGAGGGATAATGTAGGTACTATCCAAGAGGGGGTCCGGGAGGGGGGGGTTCGAACTGGAGCATATGTGTGTAGGGTTTTAGAAAATAGGTATTAGGGGTATATTATATACTAACATTTATATAATTGTAATTTCGCTGGATATACACTGTATACGGTTAAAATGTTATTATAGACTAATTTTGTTTTATCTTGTTTCTGTACTTGCATATATTTTAACCACCTTTACTGAAAGTTTCATTATGCATTGTGTGTTGAGTACTGACTTTTAATAATTTTTGTCTTGCAATAATAAAAAAAATATAAAAAAAAAAAAAATAATACAAAAAAGGCTAAATTCTGAAACACACTAGGAATACACCAACCTAGACACAAAAGGCATAATCATAATACAACAACCAGACAGGAAGACGACATCAAACAAAGGAAGGGAGAGCCAAAGACAACATGCACAAGGACATAACATTAATCATATTTAGCCATAAATATATAATAGCGTGCACAATCTGAAGGTGCCCGCCAGAGGGCAGCAGAAGGCCACTGTTGTGAAGGGCCAGATTAAAGCTGAGAATCTACATTTATTGTTTTATATACCTTGTATATTATTTATATATACACGGCATATCCCTTTAAGCCTGCGTTTGAATCATAGTAATATTCGCTTTCCTTATTGGATAACGCCATCGGCGCCAGACCGCAAGCCCCCAAAGTCAGGTCGCAACATGCCCGGAGACAGCGCATTGATTCGAGACGAGAACTGAGGTTCGGCACTAGATAGCCACTTAAGTATATATACGGCGGCAGGTGCGAACAGTAGCTGTTCGTGCAGCAAGTTCAACGTTCAGCGAGTTCGGTAAAACAGTGAAGTGAGAAGCAGTGCGTCTAACAGAGCGTTGAGAACCACGTGCGCAGTGAATAGTAAAAGTGTCAGATTTAATGCAGTAACGTCAAGTTTGACTTAGCTTAAAGTGAAGTAAAGAGTCGTTATTTATTGTGTATCGTGCCAACAGCAGTTCGTTCGTGTGCAGCATTACCCAGCAGTTCGTTTGTTTAGCTAGTGGACCTTAGCCAGGGTGCGTGGACTAAATACATTGATGCCAGCACACGAGGAGGCCTAGTCGGAGAACCTACTGGACATGTGCACATTGGAACCGACAGCGGCGATTGCAGAACCAGTATTGGTTGGATTATATTGATTGTGGAACGTACTACCTGGAGAAGAGCATCGTTAATCTCCACTGTCGTTTGGATTTAAACACTGTGAGGATCTACATTCGGGCTGGCCTCATGGACCGAGGCTAGCTGGCTATCATCCTTGCTATTGGGCAATTGGATTACAGTTATTGCTTTTGATGCTGAGCTTTGGATTACAAGGACTGGCTTCTGTGCGTGAATCCCCTTCTTCTTCAATTGATCAGACTGAGTATCCGAACATTCCTCTCTCCTCCAGAGCTTACAACTCTGGGAGGAACCCCATTGTCTCCAGCGGTACCAGCGTTGCCCTCTATAATTGCCATTCTACGCCAGGCGGCGTTAGCCTAGTACCCCATCGTAGGAATTATTCTATTCCCATTGACTTATGCTACTGACTGACTTTATGCCTATTCTTATATCTGTAACATTTACTGCATAATAATAAATACCCTCAAATGATATTTCTTTGTCAGTGCCGTGTTATTATGAGTGTCTGCCATATATTAGATGTACTGTCTGGCCAGTAATTAAAGTACATAACTAGCAGTGGTTTAATCTATCACAATCTTTAATACAGTCAGGGTTTTGTAACCCCTCAGTTACAATTGGTCCTTCGAGCCGGAGGGTATCAGTAATCTTTAATATCATATTAATATTGATATGGCCAGCGGCGGACACTCTCCAGACGGCTCCCCCAAACTAGAGCGCCCTCGGCGCAAACGTCAGCCACCTCCACACCTGGAGGACTACGCTTTCGTTTTACCTCCTAGCTTATCTAAAAAGACGTTAAGCACGGATAAAACTGATAGTTTAAGCATGCCCAATCCTATCGACTTGTCGGCCCCACCAGTAGAGACCCCAGTGGGTTCAAACGAAACTGACTTAGCTCACGGGGGGGAACAAGCGAGACATGACGTGACTATACCCCAAGACAGCGCCACCGGGATAGACCCCGGAGCGCCCCAGGATAAAGAAAGCGCCACCGGGATAGACCCCGGAACGCAAGAGACCCAAGAGCGCGCACCCGAGACAGACCTCGGCGCGCACCCCAGAGAAGAGTACCGCGCTCAAGAGATGGACCTCGGGACGCGGGAGAAATCAAGGAGCAGCGCTCAAGAGATGGACTTCGGATCGCGCCAAGAGAACAGGTCCCCACCAAGTCCTGTCAGCGCCCGATCACCTCCATCAGTGTCATCCCCCAGCGAGGCTGACCAGAGACTAGCGCAAGCCTTAATCGCCACACTGACAGCTTCAACCGAAAGAGAACGTATCCAGGGTGAGCGCGACCGTCTCCAAGCGCAACAACAGAGTGAGCGCGAACATTCTGCACTGGAAAGAGAACGTCTCCAGGCGCAACAACAGAGTGAGCGCGAACATTCTGCAGTGGAAAGAGAATGCATCCGACTAGAAGAGAGTCGCCTCCAGGCTGACGCAGCGATGACCATCAGACTGGAAGAGAGGCGCCTCCAGGTTGAAGAAAACATTCAGCGAGACCGCGCCAACGCGCAACGCGAGGCACAGCGCGACGTCGCCAATGCACAGCGCGAGACGGAAAGAGACCGGTGGCAGGCGCAGATGATGGAGCAATTGCTCCAGAGGGCGACTCCCCACTCCTCCACACGGAGCTCACGGAGATCATCACGACACGGGTCTAGGGCACCTTCCCCTACCCGACAAATCTACACAGGACCCGGCCAACAGGAAGAACCTGCTCACGTCGCCGAGCCCCCTCCCCGACCGGTCTATACGGGACCCAGCCAACGGGGAGAACCTGCCTATGTCGCCGAGAGACTAACTAGAAGACTCCAGGACCTAGCGGAGGACGAGGAGGGACAGCAAGCCCACCAGCACGAACCTACTTTGGACCAGGAGGCCCAGTACAGCCCCGACCTCAGCCCCGAGTCACTGCGCTACAAACCCCCGACCCAACCCATGGGCGAGTTTAATACACAGTCAGCACCAAGGAGCAGTACCTGGGGGCCCGGCCTCTGGTACCCACCCAGCACTAACCCACGACCACCCGTACGGGGAGACTCGCCCAGGAGGCCTCTCCCCCTACGCGCATCGGTGTCCCAGCCATCCATGGCATCTTACCTTGGAACACCCACGTTCCCAGACTTTACGCGTGAGGACAGAGCACAGTACACGGAACTACGCATGTGTTTAGAGACTATAATGTCCGACGTACACGACGAGTCTTATAAATATGCCATCCTCCTCAAGCATCTCAAAGTGCCCCGAGCGCATAACATAGCGCTGGCATATTCGAACTCAAGAACCCCCTACTCAGATGCTCTGGTGGCCCTCGACGCGCGTTATGGACGCATATGGGATTACGTGATCCAAGAAATACGAGATATCGACCACCTCCCCCCAGCCAAAGACAATAGAGCACTAGATGACCTCTCTATCAAGGTACAATCCCTTGTGGGGAGGCTGGGGTCACAAAAGGAGAAGGGGAGATATGAACTATATGCAAATTCTAACGTGGAGCGGATACTGGAGAAGCTCCCTCCAGCCCGTCAAGAGCGTTTTCGGCGGCAGAGAGACCACAGTGACCCCCACGGCCCAGAACCATCCCTCCTAGACCTGGCTGATTTCCTCGCCAGGGAGGTCAGCAGTCTACGATTAGACACGTTCGTGTGGGGTGGCTCGGACCCTAAAGATCGACCGAGAAGGTTCAACGACAACCGCCGGTCTGTGACCGTGATGCACCAAGCCGAGGCTGTGTCACGGCAGACGAGCCACAACCCCCACAAGGAGAAGTGGAAGGCTGTCTGTCAGTACTGTGACAGTGAACACCAGCTGTCACAGTGCGACGCCTTCAAAGACCTAACTACCGCTGAAATAGGTCAGTGGCTTAAGGACAAACGCCGCTGCTTCCGCTGCGCGCACGGCCACATGGCAGCCGAGTGCCGCCTGAAGAAAAGATGCGGCAAGTGTGACGGCGCCCATCTAGAAGTCCTGCATGAGAGCAACAAGCGTTCGCCAGGAAACCAAAGTAGGCCCGTCACGGTGATGTACCAGGCCGAGGCGGTGTCACCACAAACCCGTCCTGAAACCACCCCCTGGTGTCCCGACTGTTGCAGCAGACACGGGGACCCACGGCACCACCCGTACTACCACGAGTCGGCGCCACCACCGCCGAGTTACAACTCGACCCGCCAGAGAGGAATGGGAGATCGCATGTACCTACTGCGACGGCGGACACTGGCTGGCACAGTGCGACGAATACAAAACACTGAACCCCGCCGAAATTGATCAGTGGCGTGAGGCGTACACGGCGGGCGCCGCTCACCGCGCATCACTGTGCGGGGCCCACAAGCGAAGATTAGCCCGACAAGGCAACCGACCAACAGAAGTGCTCCACATAAACCCCAAGTACAGCGGGAGCCCCCGAGTGCTCATCAAAGTGGTCAGAGTGCTCCTGAGCTACGAGGACAAGGTCCTGGACACTTACGCCGTTCTCGACGATGGGTCTGAAAAGACTCTCCTCCTCGCTTCCGCCGCAGCCCAGTTGGGCCTGCGGGGTACCAAAGAAACAATGACAATCCGTACTATTCAGCGAGACCTAAAAACCATAAAGGGCAAGAACGTCTCATTCACAATAGCAGCGGTCGGGCAGCCCGAGAAGCGGTACAGCATCACTAAGGCATTTACAAGCCATGACATAGGTCTGTCAAGCTACAACTACCCCATCCCACAGCTGATGGCGAAGTACGCGCACCTACGCAGACTGCCTATACCGCTCATCGACGGCGCCACACCGACCCTTCTCATAGGCTCCGACCACGCGGACCTCATTGTCCCAATCGAGGCGGCCCACATTGGACCCAAAGGATGCCCAGTCGCGGTTCAGACCCGACTGGTGTGGATGCTCCAGGGCCCCCTCTACGGACTTGCCAGCCAACCCACGTCTACACGCTGCCTGTACACAAAGGTGAGCGACACAGGCCACTCTCTCGTACAGCCCGTTGAGAGGCTATTGACATTAGACGAGAGGCCTGTGAGAGAACCATGGGCTCAAGAAGAGGGAGTTCCGAACTCCACCCCCCTCAGCTGCGCTCCAAGGGACGTAGCTGACCTCGAACCCAGCACCCCACACTACCTCTTGAGGGTGCGGCCGGACCCGGCCCCTCCTCAGACGGGGTACCGAAAGAACAAGAGGAATGGATGGAGGAGGTGGAGACACAACCAAGCACCGATCGACCAGTCTTGGGCCCGCTTCCTCCCAAGCTACCTACCATCCCGTCCAGCCCGTCAGAAGTGGGTAAAGCACAGGGACAACCTGAGGGTGGACACAGTCGTTATGATCATAGACCAGTCACAACCCGAGCTACGTGGCCGGCCGGCCGCGTAAGCAAAGTGATTACTGGTGCCGATGGGAAGGTCAGAGCGGCAGAAGTCATAGTCCAAGGGCGGACCTACACCCGACCCGTGGCGAAGCTGATAGAGTTTCCGGAGCTCCCTGACTCCCCTGATGACGACCATGACCCACTGACTTTGTAGATTGACTTACTCCTCACAACAAGTATTGAGCCGTTGACTGGACTATTAATCTGTCTCCCTTAACTAATTAGGTGCGGACTAATTGGGAGGCGGCTGTTGTGAAGGGCCAGATTAAAGCTGAGAATCTACATTTATTGTTTTATATACCTTGTATATTATTTATATATACACGGCATATCCCTTTAAGCCTGCGTTTGAATCATAGTAATATTCGCTTTCCTTATTGGATAACGCCATCGGCGCCAGACCGCAAGCCCCCAAAGTCAGGTTCAAAGGCGAGTCGCAACATGCCCGGAGACAGTGCATTGATTCGAGACGAGAACTGAGGTTCGGCACTAGATAGCCACTTAAGTATATATACGGCGGCAGGTGCGAACAGTAGCTGTTCGTGCAGCAAGTTCAACGTTCAGCGAGTTCGGTAAAACAGTGAAGTGAGAAGCAGTGCGTCTAACAGAGCGTTGAGAACCACGTGCGCAGTGAATAGTAAAAGTGTCAGATTTAATTCAGTAACGTCAAGTTCGACTTAGCTTAAAGTGAAGTAAAGAGTCGTTATTTATTGTGTATCGTGCCAACAGCAGTTCGTTCGTGTGCAGCATTACCCAGCAGTTCGTTCGTTTAGCTAGTGGACCTTAGCCAGGGTGCGTGGACTAAATACATTGGTGCCAGCACACGAGGAGGCCTAGTCGGAGAACCTACTGGACATGTGCACATTGGAACCGACGGCGGCGATTGCAGAACCAGTATTGGTTGGATTATATTGATTGTGGAACGTACTACATGGAGAAGAGCATCGTTAATCTCCACTGTCGTTTGGATTTAAACACCGTGAGGATCTACATTCGGGCTGGCCTCATGGACCGAGGCTAGCTGGCTATCATCCTTGCTATTGGGCAATTGGATTACAGTTATTGCTTTTGATGCTGAGCTTTGGATTACAAGGACTGGCTTCTGTACGTGAATTCCCTTCTTCTTCAATTGATCAGACTGAGTATCCGAACATTCCTCTCTCCTCCAGAGCTTACAACTCTGGGAGGAACCCCATTGTCTCCAGCGGTACCAGCGTTGCCCTCTATAATTGCCATTCTACGCCAGGCGGCGTTAGCCTAGTACCCCATCGTAGGAATTATTCTATTCCCATTGACTTATGCTACTGACTGACTTTATGCCTATTCTTCGCCATACAAGCGCGACCCTAATTCTCATATCTGTAACATTTACTGCATAATAATAAATACCCTCAAATGATATTTCTTTGTCAGTGCCGTGTTATTATGAGTGTCTGCCATATATTAGATGTACTGTCTGGCCAGTAATTAAAGTACATAACTAGCAGTGGTTTAATCTATCACAATCTTTAATACAGTCAGGGTTTTGTAACCCCTCAGTTACAGCCACTGTTCACATTGTTCCACCAGACAGCACCCTTTCTGGGATCATGACAGTATACCCCCCCGAATGGGCAGCTTCCAGACGCCCGATAATATTGTCCAGAAACGGGCAAGGCGGGAGGACAAGACCCGGAACGAACTGAGGGCGAGGACCCGGAGGACTGGGGCCGGGAGCCCGAGAAAAGAACCCAGGAGGGGCATAGCAGCAGGGAGACCGGGAACTGGACCAAAGGGTGGCCCGGAGAAAGGTGAACGAGGCACAGAGCCAGGGGGCCCGAAGACAGGGGCAGAGGCCCGGTGAGGGGGGCTGGACACGGGGACAGAGTCCCGATGAGGGGGGATGGGGACGGGGACAGAGGCCCGGTGAGGGGGGGTGGGGACGGGAACAGAGGGCCAGTCAGGGGACCTGGAGGAAAGGGGTGAGTGTAAAAGACCCGGAGCCGGACCCCGGACGGGGGACCCTCCAGGCGCAGGACTCAGGACCCGACCAGGGGAGCTGGAACGGCGGTGCGAAGGCGACGACCCCGGAGTTGGACACCGGACAGGGGATCCTCTAGGTGCAGGACCCGGGACCGGACCAGGGGAGCCGGAACAGAGGTGCGAAGGCGAAGACCCCGGAGTAGGACGCCGGATGGGGACCACTGCAGGTGCAGACCTCGGAACCGGGCGCAGGATCCCGGACAGGTGTTTCTTCTGGCGTAGACCTCGATGCGGACCCCAACGTATACCACGGCGCAGACCACGGCGTAGACCACGGCGCAGGCCACGGCATAGGGCTGGACCAGACGGGGAGCCAGAACCAGTCGAGTAGCCAGGACCAGTTGAGGAGCCAGGACCAGTCGAGAAGCCAGGACCAGTCGAGGAGCCGGAACCGGGCGTTGCAGCCGGACCAGGCGTAGAGGCTGGGCTGGACGTGGAGACCGGACCGGACTTAGCGGCGAGACGTGGTGTAAGAGCCGGAGAAGGAACAGTGACAGCCGGGGCTACACTAGCAGGAACCAGGCTGGCAGTGAAGGCTAGGTTAGCTGCCTGTGCAGTGCTAGGTGCCGGAACTGTGCTAACTGCAAGAGCTACGCTAGCCAGGGCTAAGGGAGTAGCTACCGGAACTACAGTAGTGGCAGGGGCCAAACTAGCTGTAGGGGCGACACTAGCTGTCTGGGTTGTGCTAGCTGCGGGGCCCATGTTAGTCGAATTTCTGCTAGCTGCAGGGGCTATGCTAGCCGGAGATAAGGGAGTAGCTACCGGGGCTACACTAGTGGCAGGGGCCAAACTAGCTGTAGGGGCGACGCTAGCTGTCTGGGTTGTGCTAGCTGCAGGGCCCATGTTAATTGAATTTCTGCTAGCTGCAGGGGCTATGCTAGCCGGAGCTAAGGGAGTAGCTACCGGGACTTCACTAGTGGCAGGGGCCAAACTAGCTGTAGGGGCAACGCTAGCTGTCTGAGTTGTAACAGTCTTCTTACACTTGCTAGCCTTCTGTGACTTGAACCAGCAATAAGGGAAGCTATGGGGATAACTGCTGGAACTACGCTGGTGATAGGGTCCTGGTTAGCTGCAGAGGCTAAGCTAGCTGTCGGGGATAAACTAGCAGCTCCTGTCATCATAGCCTTCTTAGACTTGCTAGCTTTCTGAGGCTTGCTAGCTGTACATGCTACGCTAGCCATAGGAACAGTACTAGCAATAAGAGCCTTACTAGTGAGGCCTGCGACCTGACCGGCCAGCAGAAGGCAACTGTCCCAGACAGCACCCTGTCTGGGATCATGACAGAATATAGAATATAAGGCTTATAAATGACCTTATTATGGCCAAGTAATACATCTATGGATCGGGCCAAATCTTCTCTTCCCAATGGCAGAGTTAAATCTGGATTTAGTACCACCAGGCACCCGTTACAGGGCAGCAAAGACTGTGAATGAAATCTACTGTAAGTACAGTTACTTTTCTATAATGTCCATAGCTCTGCCATTTTTCACCAGATTGCAATGAAACAATATACGTTGTATTTTATGGCAATAACATTCAGGTTTGTTCGACCGTGAGATATAATCATGAAAATAATGTCAGAATATTTCCACCAGCTTTGACAAAAGGTGGTGTGAGCTGGGTAGTGTAGTTTTATGAAGCCCTGGGTCTCCTCTTTCTTAGGATTACAACGGTTTCATGACGCATCATTTCCTCACATCGAAATCATCCGGTTTTTACGTTTGTGCTGAAAATATACACTTTGACTGCTGTTTTGATAGGGTTAGGGTCTTTACTCTTGGCTACATTTGAAAAAGAAACGCAACATTAATTAATACGGACTGTATTGATCTATTTATGACGTGATATTATTCTCGGGCCTGTACCGGACCGATCGGGCTTAAGGGTTTAATCACAATCAATAATGGAATGCTCCGACCAAGCTCCAGAAACGATAGATGGTAAATACGAAAGTACATCAGAGGAACACGTACACAGCCCAGGGCAGCGGCCAATCACAGCTGTCCACATCATCTCAGGTTGATTTACATTTTTGGTCCGCTGCATGTAGGCTTACGGGAGCGCGGCAGGCTCGCCACAACCATCGCAACCACTTTGATGTCTCAGTATAAATGAGGCATTAAGGCTAACTAAGGAGGAGCTCGGTATCCAGTATGAGGCACATGTGTTGTGCTGGACCCTTCGTTGACACCATCAATGAGTAGGAAATGGAGCTAGGGGTAAAAACATCCTGAATGTACCCTTTAACAGTTATGCCGTTACTAGTTCGGCCAAGTAAGGAGTTATGATGTGTATAGAAAGTCGTTTAGAAGGTGCTCCAGGAACATGCCGTCCAAATATAAAAAAATATTTGCACTACATCCATACCTCATTTGCACCCTACCCTAAGTTACTAATTGTACTTGTAGGGCTGTCAACGAATATTCTATATTGAAATTAATAATCAACTTGTAATTTCTTTTTTAGAAATTATAATAATTAGATTAGATTGTGAAAAAACAGCCCCCGGTGGGCGGTCGTTAGTGGTTAACATACCGTTGTATTCGTTCGGTACACTATACAGCCGTTTGGTATGGTACGGTACACACTGAAACGGTTCTGTACGGATACGTGTACCTTTACACCCCTAATGAAGCATAAAGTGTTCTGTATTTTGTTGTGACATATAATAAACAAACTTGAACTTAAGCAGCTTACCCAAGGGACAAAATGTAAAAAAGATCACTGAAATATTCAAATAAATAAATAAAATACTAATAACTGTTTGTTTGTTTTCATTAAAATAGTCATCATCCGTGGTCCCAGTGCAGCAGCAGTCATTAATTTAGTTTTAGTTTTTTGACGCCACCCACAGGTATAAGCACTCTCTCTCTCTGCTTTCTCGAGCATCAATTCGAAAGCATGATAAGAATGCATTTCCACCACAGGCTTGGAATTTGTTCCTTCAGCCCGCTACTAATATGCCCAGGGTAAGCATGCTTACAAACCAATCAGTAGCTTTTTCGTTCCGGTACGTTATCTGTTACTAGGTAAATTAGGATGCCTTTTTTTTAATCAACGTCATCATGCTGAGACTTTCGAAACTTCAACAAGCGGGCGACTTTTACAGTAAAGTCACAGAGGTGTTCAATTGCAAGGAGAGATGCATGGATTTCGTGTTCAAGTACATTTTTATGCTTACCCAATCTCAAAGCTCACGGCACGTGCCTGAGGTGCTCATACTGTCACCCATACCGATGACACACACACACACACACATGTAGCCTATACGCAGGGCCGTCTTAAGGGGCGTGCTAGCAGTGCGGTCGCACAGGGCCTCGCGGGAAGGGGGGCCTCGCAAAAAATGTATAATTTTTTTCTTTTCTTTTTTTTTTAAATAAAAATAAATAGAATGTTAACAATCACTTTCCATCACAGACCTCAAATCTAGTTTTGCTTACATGCTTATATATTTCACATTAGACACGTTTGTATTATAGTGTTCCGGGCTCTGCGGCTCTGCAGATATACTATTGGTTTCATTCAATTACTTTTGTGCAAAGCATCGTAGGAGGACTAACACTAGGGGGAGCTGGTTGGCGTCGGTCTGGTAGTCAGTAGAGAGATGTGAAGAAGACCGGTATTATCCACGAGGGGAGGGGGTACAGCCGGTATGGGGTCTATTCGGCGCCAAACCCACGGGAGCGAGTGGATGTCTTGGCCAAGAGGCAGAGCATCCTACTTTTGAAAACGAAATGTGCAGCATCGGAGCAGAAGAAATAACGCAGCGTGCCGTAAGCTTATCAATACCAAGTGTAGTGATTAGGTTATGCCAAGACGAAGAGGACGTTCGGCAGATGGACTGAAGATGAAAGTCGTTGCGTGTTAGAACGTTCAGTCAGGCTATAGCTATGTCGGCTAGTAGCTTAGCTAAAGGCAGGGACAGCTAACTAGCGTTAGCTAACCTAGCTAGCGTTAGCTACGTTATCGAGTGCTAACGTGTGGCAGATAAACTAGGAACAGACTCCCAAGTTCATCCCAATGGGGGGGACAATATCATGATGGGACTGGTGAACTTTCTCCACGGTCGTCTCCTTCCTCTTGGACCTGACTCTGCGTTAGGGTGAGTTTTTAATGCAGTCTACTCTGTTCCCGCCGTGGATCTCTCTCTCTCTCTCTCTCTCTCTCTCTCTCTCTATCTCTCTCGTGCGCGCTCTCTCTCTCTCTCTCTCGCGCTCTCTCTCTTGCTCTCTCTCGCTCTCTCTCTCGCTCTTGCTCTCTCTCGCTCTCTCTCTCTTGCTCTCTCTCTCTCGCTCTCTCTTGATTTTTCTCTCTCGCTCACTTGCGCTCTCTCGGTCTCTCTCTGTCTCTCTCTCTCTCACTCGGTGTGTTGCATCGTGCAGTTTGTGACGTGTGTACTAAGCTTATAGAGTTTGATTCAAATAAGGCAAAACTGCAAATCTGCATGTCGTGCTTGAAAAATTAACCTGGCTTTAAGCTTGTTTATCAGGTTCCAGGGGTGTTTTATGGATTTTCCCTGTTACTGCCAGGTGTATGACTGTACAGGTGCATTGC
>NC_140179.1:97102198-97108070 GCF_963971535.1 Notolepis coatsorum
TTCTGCCATCCGGACACATTTTCATTTCAACCTTTATTTAAAATCGTAAGCATCTGAGGTTTCCCTCATTTACAGAAACGACGATTGTACAGTACATAATAAAAACAATATTCACAGAAATTTAAACACCAGAGTAAAACAAATGAAAAACGTTTAAAAATAATTTTAAAATATCAACTAAAACAGTTACAGGTAGTGGTGGTCTGAAATCATACATTTAAACATTCCAAGGGAAGGGAGAACCTCCAATTTTAGCGTGAGTTGAAGGACATTCCATGAGTTAGAGGCATCAAAGGAAAAGGCTGACTTCCCTAGATCAGAACAATTCTGAGGAACCCTAAGAACCATCCAGTCATTCGATTGAGTTGAATAGGTTCCTATATTCCAATCTAACAGTGAGGAGATATAAACAGGTTGTTTACCAATAAGGGCTTTAAAAATAAATAAATACCAGTGTTTGTTGCACCTTTCTGCAAGAGAAGGCCAACCCACCCTATCATACAGGACACAATGGTGAGTATCATATCTGTCACCAGTTATAAATCTGAGAGCTGAGTGATATGCAGAATCCAGAGGTTTAAGAGTTGATGCCGCAGCATGCCTATAAATTACATCACCATAGTCCAAAACTGAGAAGAAGACTGATTCCACAATTCTTTTTCTACTAAATAGAGGAGAATTGGATCTGTTTCTGTACAGGAAACCAATTTTCTGTCGCAGTTTAGTGGCAAGATCTTCCACATGGAACTTAAATGTTAATTTCTCGTCGAGCCACAGGCCAATATATTTCTACTCAGTGACTATCTCTATACAAGAGCCACTGACAGTAGATATCCTCACATCATCAAAGTTAATATTCCTTGCTCTTGAAAATAACATAAACATAAACATGCAATTTGAAATATGATTATAGAATATAAAATATCAGGCATAAAATGGTTATGCGTTTAAAATGTGATTAATTAGATTCATTAATTACAAAACCTGTAATTAATTAGATAATTTTTTTTAATCGCCTGACAGCACAAATTGTAACATCTTGGACAACTAATAGAGATGGGGACGACGATGACAAACAGGAGGCTGTTCCTGTTGTTTGGACACGAGGTGAAGTAATGCATGGTGTTTTGCACAAGTAATCTTTCAGGTAGCCTTCCTTATCTTAGCATTTCAGGTGGTAACCTGTGCTTTGGGAGAGCGCTATAGGGAAGCAACGCGGGCCATCGCTTTCTGGGAGGATTGGGATAACATCGCAGCAACGGGTAATTTGCAAAGTAGCCCTGTGATTATATTGGAAATAAGATAGCCTTTGGCAGGTACCCATGTGTGTGTGTGTGTGTGTGTGAGAGAGTGTCTGTCTGTATGTATGTATTGTGACGGACCTGGTAGTGTTCAGGCTCGCCACGGTTCAAATACAAACAAATTTGAATGTCCACACAAGAGCAATATCAATCAATACACGTATTTATTGAATTCAGGGCAGAATCCAGAGGGGAAAAGCAATAGAATGGTTGTGATTCAGTCCGGGGGTCAAAAACACAAAACAGGCTCGCCGACAGAAAAAGTGAGTGTGTGTGTGCTGTGGGTGTGTTGCTGGCCTGTTATTGTTCATTGTTCAATCATTGTTCATTGAGCAATCATTGTTCATTGAGCATCCTGATGGCCTGGGGATAGAAGTTCCTTCTGAGTCTCTCTGTGCTTGCCATGAGACTCCGGTATCGCTTGCCTGACGCAGCAGTTCAAAGAGGCAGTTGTTTGGAGTCTTTGATTATTCTCTTAGCCTTGCCCATGCACCGCTTGTTGTAAATGCCTTGGAGAGTGGGAAGCCCCCCTCCAATTGTGCGTTCGGCTGAACGGGCCACTCTCTGTAGTCTGCTGCGGTCTTGTGCAGTGCTATTCCCAAACCAGGAGGTGATATTGCCAGTCAGGATGCTCTCTATTGTGCATGAGTAGAAGTTCTTGAGGATCTTCCTTAAGCGCCTAAGGAAGTAGAGGCGTTGTCGTGCCTTCTTGATAACACTGTCAATGTGTGTGGTCCATGTCAAGTCCTCGGATATGTGGAGTCCGAGGTACTTAAAACTGTTCACTCTCTCAACCGGTGCCCCATCGATGCTGAGGGGGCTGTAGTCCCTGACCCCCGACCTCCTAAAGTCCACAATCATCGCCTTTGTTTAGCTGACGTTCAGGGAGAGGCTGTTCTCTTGACACCATTCCGCTAGAACCTTAACCTCCTCCAGGTAGGCCCTCTCGTCGTTTGCAGAGATCAGGCCCACCCCTACTGTGTCGTCAGAAAATTTGATGATTGTGTTGTTGTTCCGCTGTGCCACACAGTCATGTGTGTACAGGGAGTAGAGGAGGGGACTCAGGACACAGCCCTGGGGGGCCCCTATGTTGAGAGTGATGGATGAGGAGGTGCAGTTGCCTGCTCTCACCACCTGGGGTCTGCCCGTCAGGAAGTCTAAGACCCACTGGCAGGGGTCATAGTTCAAGCACAGGTCCCTGAGCTTGGCTATGAGTTTGGAGGGGACTATGGTATTGAATGCTGAGCTGTAGTCGATGAATAGCATTCTCACATAGTTCCCCTGCCTCTTGTCCAGGTGTGATGCTGCTGTGTGCAGCACATGGGCTATGGCGTCCTCCGTGGACCTGTTGGGGCGGTATGCAAATTGCAGGGGGTCCAGCTTCTCAAAGCACTTCATGGCTATGGAGGTGAGAGCTACAGGGCGGTAGTCGTTGAGGCAAGCGGGCTTGGATTTTTTTGGGTACAGGGATAATGGTGGACTTCTTCAGACAGGTGGGGATGACAGCCTATTCTAAGGACAGGTTAAATATGTCAGTGAATACCGGGGCCAGTTGGTCGGCACAGACTTTTAGGACGCGGCCGGGGATACCGTCCGGTCCTGCTGCCTTCCTGATATTCACTTTCTTAAAGGTCCTCCTCACCTCATGTTCTGTTATCCTGAACACTGAGTCTCCATCAGCAGCGCCCCCCCCCCCCCCCCCCTCTATTACAGTGGTTTGTAGGCTGGTGCTTGGAGTCTTTGATTATTCTCTTAGCCTTGCCCATGCACCGCTTGTTGTAAATGCCTTGGAGAGTGGGAAGCCCCCCTCCAATTGTGCGTTCGGCTGAACGGGCCACTGTCTGTAGTCTGCTGCGGTCTTGTGCAGTGCTATTCCCAAACCAGGAGGTGATATTGCCAGTCAGGATGCTCTCTATTGTGCATGAGTAGAAGTTCTTGAGGATCTTCCTTAAGCGCCTAAGGAAGTAGAGGCGTTGTCGTGCCTTCTTGATAACACTGTCAATGTGTGTGGTCCATGTCAAGTCCTCGGATATGTGGAGTCCGAGGTACTTAAAACTGTTCACTCTCTCAACCGGTGCCCCATCGATGCTGAGGGGGCTGTAGTCCCTGACCCCCGACTTCCTAAAGTCCACAATCATCGCCTTTGTTTAGCTGACGTTCAGGGAGAGGCTGTTCTCTTGACACCATCCCGCTAGAACCTTAACCTCCTCCAGGTAGGCCCTCTCATCGTTTGCAGAGATCAGGCCCACCCCTACTGTGTCGTCAGCAAATTTGATGATTGTGTTGTTGTTCCGCTGTGCCACACAGTCATGTGTGTACAGGGAGTAGAGGAGGGGACTCAGGACACAGCCCTGGGGGGCCCCTATGTTGAGAGTGATGGATGAGGAGGTGCAGTTGCCTGCTCTCACCACCTGGGGTCTGCCCGTCAGGAAGTCCAAGACCCACTGGCAGGGGTCATAGTTCAAGCACAGGTCCCTGAGCTTGGCTATGAGTTTGGAGGGGACTATGGTATTGAATGCTGAGCTGTAGTCGATGAATAGCATTCTCACATAGTTCCCCTGCCTCTTGTCCAGGTGTGATGCTGCTGTGTGCTGTGTGTAATTTGGGGCGGTATGCAAATTGCAGGGGGTCCAGCTTCTCAAAGCACTTCATGGCTATGGAGGTGAGAGCTACAGGGCGGTAGTCGTTGAGGCAAGCAGGCTTGGATTTTTTGGGTACAGGGATAATGGTGGACTTCTTTAGACAGGTGGGGATGACAGCCTGTTCTAAGGACAGGTTAAATATGTCAGTGAATACCGGGGCCAGTTGGTCGGCACAGACTTTTAGGACGCGGCCGGGGATACCGTCCGGTCCTGCTGCCTTCCTGATATTCACTTTCTTAAAGGTCCTCCTCACCTCATGTTCTGTTATCCTGAACACTGAGTCTCCATCAGCAGCGCCCCCCCCCCCTCTATTACAGTGGTTTGTAGGCTGGTGCTGTTATTACCAGCCTCAAACCTTGCATAGAAGGTATTGAGATAATTTGCTAAGGAGATGTCACTGTTCAGTTTGAGGGAGGTGCCTTTGTAATCTGTCATCGTTCTGAGGCCCTGCCACATAGCTCTAGAGTCAGCCTGTTCATATTGAAGTTCAATTTTATCCCTGTAGCGCCTTTTTGCTTCTATTACTGCCCTCCTAACGTTGTATCTCGCCACCTTGTGGTCATTCATGTTACCTGCCACAAGCCCGGCGTTGTAGGCTGAGGTGCAATGCGAGTTGTAGGCTGAGTGGGGCGGCGTGGCTCAGGGGTAGAGCGCGTCGCGCGTCGTCCAATGATCGAAGGGTTGGTGGTTCGAATCCCGCTCAAGCCCATGTCCATCCCACTGCCGTTGTGTCCTTGGGCAAGACACTTAACCTACTTGCCTCGTATGAATGTGTATGCATGTGAATGAATGTTGGTGGTGGTCGGAGGGGCCGTAGGCGATGATTATTTGCCACGCTTCCGTGAGTCTGTCTCAGGGCAGCTCTGGCTGCAATTGCAGCTTACCACCACCGGTATGACTGTGTATGAATGAATAATGGACTCTGTAAGCGCTCTGGGGTCTCTGGGGTGTCACGAAGAGCGCTATATAAATCCAATCCATTATTATTATTATTATTAATGCAGATGGTATGTTTTTCTTAATCTAATGTCGATGAGTGACTGCCGGTCATACACATTAAATGCACCAACAGCCGGTACAAACAAAACTCTTAAAACTATAAATATTAACAAAAGTAAGCACAGTCTCGTCGGAGCGAACAGATAGGCAGCCGGACGTGGCAGCGCCATTTCAGACTACAATTCAAGGTAGTCGTTCAGTCCAGGGTCAGTACACAGGGGGAATATCAGCCAGTCCAGGGTCCAGTACACAAAGAACACCTACTCGCTTTCTCCTCACCTTTCACTACCTCTCACCGTCGCAACTCTGAAAACAATCTCTCTCTCTCTATACCACAACTCCAACTCCTACTCCGCTCAACTTACTCCTCTCTAACCTAGTGTTAATGTAGTGTGTGGGACTGGGTGTGTGCACGACACATGATATGTGGCTGGACTATGATGTGCAGGTGTGTTCTATCAGTACTAATCAGCTACCTAATTGACTCTACTCCTTCCGTGATGGATGTATCTCCCATTCACATATCCAAAGGAGGGGGGAGGAGATCTGTCACAGTATGTATGTATGTGAAGTGCGAGCGTGTTTGTGCGTATGTATGTGTGTACACATGTACACATTTATGAGTCAGAATGTGCCTGAACACACACATGTGTGTAAATGGTGCATTTTATATACACACATTAGTTTATCATGTTTATTTATACTGTATACTGTATACTGTATATATATATATATATATATATATATATATATATATATATATATATATATATATATATATATATATATATATATATATATCACAATACCTGCTTAGGTATTGCAAGGTGATGGAAACCTCAACAACATTTTACATTTCAACATTTTAGATTTAGACAATTTAGACAACAAAACAGTTTTATCCCAATTCACAATGTAAAAGAAGTCTTC